>NW_012153174.1:5442088-5446296 GCF_000956105.1 Propithecus coquereli
ATATATAGTATATACATAAGTATACAATATGTCTTTATTATACATAACATGTAATTCATACAAGTGTCATATATACATACATAACATATAAAAACGAAAAACATTTTTAAAATTTTTTAAACAAAATAAAAGAATCTGAACCCATGGCCTAAGGTCCTTCAAACTCTGATCATCTGTAGGAATAAAGAACCTGGAAAGGATGCAGCTGAAGCCATACTTTTTGCTAAGATTTTAAAGGGAAATGAAATGTCAATCATGAAGATTTTTACTTAGACTTAGGAAAACTTCTTGATAGCTAGGAGATGAACCCGAGGGTGCTCTGCAGAGACAGTGAAGGCTCAGGTGGGGTCTCAGACAGTGACCAGGGAATGTGAGGTAGAAGAACCAGGCCATACTAAGGTCACATGATCAGGATGAGCTGAAGGGCAGAGAAGGAGCTGTTGGGGCTAGAAAAAAAGCCAGCAGGGGAAAGAGGAAGACAGAAGGCCAGGGCCTGAGCTCACAGGGCAGTGCGCAGCTGCCTACAAGCATGTTGCAGCCCCGGGCCATGGTGCTCTGGACCAATGTACAGTAAGAAGCCTCCACCATGTGGCTCATCCTCATTTGCATAGCTCTTAGTTGAGCAATTTCGCACAGAGGAAGACAGCAGTGGACTGCTGAAACAAGTGGGTTTTTTGGTTTTGGTTCTCTTAATAATAAAAGGGAACACTATGAAAACAAGATGAGCTCATGGAAACTTATGTATGGTAGGGAAATAGGCCATTTAAAGGACCAGAAGAGGAAATTAAAAGGAGATTCTGCATTATGCACATACAACCAACCCAGAAGCGTTATTTTTTCTTTCTTTTCTTTTCTTTCTCTCTCTCTTTCCTTTCTTTCTTTCTCTTTCTCTTTTTCTTTCCTTCCTTCCTTCCTTCTTTCCTTCCTTCCTTCCATTCTTCCTTCCTTCCTTCCTTTCATTCATTTTATTTTTTTGAGACAGAGTCTCACTCTGTCATCGCCCTGGGGAGAGTGCAATGGTGTCATTGTAGCTCACTGCAACCTCAAACTCCTGGGCTCAAGTGATCCTCCTGCCTCAGCCTCCCAAGTAGCTGGGACTACAGGTGTGTGCCATCACATTGGCTAATTTTTCTATTTTTAGTAGAGACGGGGGATCTTACTCTTGCTCAGGCCAGTCTTGAACTCCTGACCTCAAGCAATTCTCCCACCTCGGGCCTCCCAGAGTGCTAGGATTATGGGCGTGAGCCACCGCGCCCGGCCCAGAAGCATTATTAAACATCAACTTTGTTTCCAGACTCATTTTCACGATTTACAATCCAGCCACCTCTATTCAGAAATTTATATAATTCTGTATTTATGTCCCACTTTAAGAACTAAGTCAGCTTACATAAATGCATGTAACATAATAGAAACTATTTTGAAATCAGGAAAAAGTGAAACTAAGTTCAAGACACCTAAAAGAAGCTGAATATTATACCACACCATAAGTTTCTGCACAATTGTAGATGGCAAATCTACAAAAGTTGAGGTTATCTAGAGGCCAAAGCAAAGAGGAAAACATGTACATGATATAAATATATCTGCTTCTCTGCAACAGGGTTTCTCAATCTCACCACAATTGACAGCTCAAGCCAGAAAATTTTTTGCTGTGGGAAGCTGTCTGTACCTTGTAGGATATTTAACAGCATCCTTGGCCTCTACCCACTAGGTGCCAGTAACACCCCTCCACCCTTCCCTGCTATCAGTTGTGACAAACAAAATTGTCTCCAGATATTGCCAAATGTTCCCTGATGAAAGTTGCATGACAGGAAATCTGATGTTTTAATTGCTGGTAATAACTCAAGTATTGACATTTTCTGTTACAGATTGGGGCAGAACAATATGGTTTCTTAGTTATTAGTAAAAGATAGGTTTAATATCCCATTATAAAATTTAACAGGCATAGCCAGAAACCTTGTCTAAACAGATGTCTGCCACTCTGCCTGTACACACACAGACAGATGCAAAGACACACACACAGTCCTGGTGTCTGTTGGAATATGCCCAGAAACTTCCTCAGCGTGAGAAAAGCATCACCCTGCTGTATGCTTAAATATAAACTAGTCTCACGACATAAAGATAGAAGAAACATCAAGAATGATCTATTCTACCTACCCATCCCTCTCATGAGGAAACTAAGGGCCGAAGAAATCAAACCGAGGTTAGTTACTAATAGATTTTTATCTTCATTGAAAGTAACAAAAATACTCAACATATGTGAAAAGAATAGAGAACCCAGAAATAGAACCACACAAATAGAGTCAACTGATCTTTGACAAAAGAGCAAAGGCAATTCAATGCAGAGAGGACAGTCTTTTCAACAAATGATGCTGGAACAACAGACCATGCAAAAAATAAGTAATAAGTCTAGACCCAGATCTTATGCCTTTTATAAAAATTAACTCAAAATAGATCACAGACCTAAATGTAATACATAAAACTATAAAACTCCTAGAAGACAACATAGGGAAAAAGTCAGATGACCTCGGGCTTGGTGATAACTTTTTAGCTACAACACCAAAAGCATGATCTTCAAGAAAAAAAAAAAAACTTTGGCTTCATTAAAATTAAAAATTTCTGCTCTGCAAGACACTTAAGAAAGTGAAAAGACAAAGCCACAAACTGGAAGAAAATCTTTACAAAACACATATTTAATAAAGGACCGATGTCCAAAATATACAAAGAACACTCAAAAATCAATAGTAAGAGGCCAGGTGCGGTGGCTCACGCCTCTAATCCTAGCACTCTGGGAGGCCGAGGTGGGAGGATCGCTTGAGGTCAGGAGTTCGAGACCAGCCTGAACAAGAGTGAGACCCCGTCTCTACTAAAAATAGAAAAATTAGCCAGGTGTGATGGCGTGCGCTTATAGTCCCAGCTACTTGGGACGCTGAGGCAGGAGGATCGCTTGGGCCCAGGAGTTTGAGGGTGCTGTGAGCTAGGCTGATGCCATGGCACTCTAGCCCCAACAACAGAGTGAGACTCTATCTCAAAAAAACAAAACAAAAAATCAATAGTAAGAAAATAACCCAATTTTTAAAATGGGCAGAAGATCTGAACAGACACTTCACCAGTGAAGGTACACAGATGGCAAATAAGCACATGAAAAGATGCTTCATAACATATGTCATCAGGGAATTGCAAGTTAAAACAACGAGATATAACACTGCACACCTATTAGAATGGCAAAAATCCAAAGCACTGACAACACCAAATGCGGGCAAGGATGTGCAGCAACAGGAACTCTAATTCATGGCTGAGGAAATGTAAGATTGTCTAGAAGCTTTGGAAGACAGTCCTGAAGTTTCTCATAAAACTAAACAATACTCTTACCATATGATCCAACAACAATGCTCCCTGGTTTTTACCACAAGTCCACACAAAAACCTGCACACGCCTGCTTATAGGCACTTTATTCCTATTGCCAAAACTTGGAAGCCACCAAGATGTCTTTCAGTAGGTGAACAGATAAATAAAATACGGTATTTACAAAAAATATTATTCAGTGCTGAAAAGAAATGAGCAATCGAGCCATGAAAAGACATGGAGGAAACTTAAATGCCTATTACTAAGTGAAAGAAGGCAATCTGAAAAGGCTGCATACTGTATGATTCCAACTACGTGACATTCTGGAAAAAGCAAAACTATGGAGACAGTAAACAGATCAGTGGTTGCCAGGAGTTTAGGGGAGGGAGGATGAACAGGAGGTGAGGCAGGGAAAGTATTCTGTACGATATTGCATCGGTGGATACACATCATTATACATTTGTCAAAATCCATGGAATTACAACACAGAGTGAACTCTAATGAAAACCATTGGTTTTAATTAATAACAATGTATCAACATTGGCTCATTCATTATAACAGTACCACACTAATTCGGGATGTTAATAATAGGAGAAACTTATTGGTGGGAGGATGGAAGGTCAGTGAGGACTACATGAGAACTATCTGCTCAATTCATCTGTAAATCTTAGCTGCTCTAAAAAATAAAGTCTATTTTTATAGTCTATTATGACAGCATAGGCACCTGCCCATATATATATATACTTTTTTTTTTGAGACAGAGTCTCACTTTTGTTGCCCGGGCTAGAGTGAGTGCCGTGGCGTCATCCCAGCTCACAGCAACCTCAAACTCCTGGGCTCAAGCAATCCTTCTGCCTCAGCCTCCC
>NW_012153174.1:5447406-5492805 GCF_000956105.1 Propithecus coquereli
TTACATTAAATTGGAATTAATAGTTTGAACACTTAAGTTTCTATAGTGGGTCAGTTTTTATTTTTTTTCTTCATTGCCAAAGTGTCCACAATGAGCTACAATGGTTTACTTTTATAAAAATATAGTTGTAGGCTGGGCATGGTGGCTCACATCTATAATCCCCGTACTTTAGGAGGCCAATGGGGAAGGATCACTTGAGGCCAGGAGTTCAAGACCAGCCTGGGCAACATAGCCAGACCCTGTCTCTACAAAAAATAAGAAAAACTAGCTGAGTGTGATGGTGCAGGTCTGTAGTCCCAGCTGCTTGGGAGGCTGAGGCAGGAGGATCACTTGAGCCCAGGAGTTCAAGGCTGCAGTGAGCTATGATTGCACCACTGTACTCTAGCCTGGGTGAAGAGTGAGACTGTTTCTCTAAAAAAAATTTAAAAATAGAAATATAGTTGTGAAAAGTAAAAATCAAACACAATGAACCACCTATTTATACCAGTCGCCCGTACCCAGGGTAGCCTCTTGGACTTTCCCATAACTGGGAGAGAAACAACAGCTATATGTGGTATTTCTGTTCGTTTCAATGCCTTGGCACTACAGCCAGCTTATTTCTTCATATAATGGGGTCAGTAATAGCACTCATCCCCGTGGGGTTGTGGCAGAGTTGAAAGGTATTCAAGGAAGCCAGGCAAGACCGTGTGCACCTAGCTACTCAGGAGGCCAAGGCGGGAGGATCACTTGAGCCTAGGAGTTTGAGTCCAGCCTAGGCAACACAGCAGACTCCATCTCAAAAAACCCCCAAAAAACATAGATAAAGGTATAGAAAGCCCTTCTCCCTCAAGCCCTGGCACATCCATGAGCTTATAATAAAGTATGATCATTAAAAGCCAGGCAATGATTAGAACCTGGGCCAAGATTTTAAACACAAAAGAAATAAGGTGGAATGAGAATTGGAAACCATTCTTTGGACTAAGCTTGAAGCCAAAGCAGACTTATCAAGTGACACATCTGTGCAGTCGCAGGACACTAGAAGTGGACTAGGAGGTCCCTTTAAACTCACTCTAGGAATTTAAAAACGAAAAAGAAAAACCCAGAAGTCATGGCTGAATCCAAAGTTATTTTCTTAAAAATGAAGATGGCCAAGATGCTGTAAGATTGAGGAGAAGAAAAGGAGATGGTATAGAAAGACTTTACTGTGCTTCTTAAACTGTGTGCCAGGGCACTCCAGGGTGACACAGTGAAGTCACAGGGGGTGCCCCAGGATATTTCAAATTTTCAAGGGAAACGTAATGACATCTGTCAGATACCATGAAAGCTACTAGCTCAAGGTGTTTGGTTTCAACATTAGATCATACTATATTCCTTTCAACAACACCATATCTTTGTGAAACCCAGTTTTCCGGTGGTTGCTACGATAAAAATAAGCAAATATCTCCTAAAAATCAGCAGGGAACAGAAAGTGAGGATGGTGGTGTCCAGCATGATTCCAAGGGCTGAGAAGTTGTGTGGCAAGGTGTATACAGCCCGTTAGTGAGTAATCGTGGTCATTTAAGAATTACATAAAAATATTATTTTTCTTTCACTGTACATGCATTATTTTTTCAATGGTACTAAGTCGTTACAACAAACACTATGTTGTTTGACCTCACAACTCACTCAATAGAACTCCTCTGTATTTCTTCTGCTCTTGGGTTGCCCTGAAGAGTCAGGGACACCCAGAGTGCTGAGAACCAAGGTTTGGGAAGCTGTGAGTGACTAGCTTTTTTAAAAGTGGGAAGCAGCAGACAACAGGCTGGGACAGAGCAGGTGGGCACTGCAGCTTGACCGCGCAGGCGCCAGGGAAAGAGAGGCAGGTCTCCCGGCACTGGAGGCCCACTGTGTAAGGGGAGACTGCTGATTCTTGGGGAAGATTAATGTCCTAGGGGCCAATCCCCACTCATTTCAGAAATTCTTAAATTACTTAAACAGCATGAACAATTTTGTTGAATTTCCATCTTTCTCGTTGAAACTTTTTCATTTTTCTCACCATCTTAGTCATCCAAAGCTCAAAACCTCAGTCATCTTTGTCACTTCTGTATGGGATGTTTGTTATTAATTAGAATCAACCCTCTCTCAAGTCTCGTCAGTTCTGCAATATAATTGCGTTTCTAGGCTTAGGAAAAGGCATGAACGGGATAGATACACAGTGAATTTGATTTTTTGCCCCTACATTGGTCTTCTTTCTTTACTAAACCCTACAAGATACCAATTGCCAAAAGATCCCTCTCAGGTATGACCACTCCGGTTGCTGCAGTTGCCTCCTAGCTGGTCCCCGCAGCATCGGTGTTCCCCCTACTCTTTGCTACATTCATCTTTATGAATTACATTTTCATCATGTTACTTTATATTCAAAATTCTTCAGAGATTGCCTTCCACCTATTATTTACATGATTAGAGGAGTTAACACGCTGACGCACACAGAGCCAGGCTCAAAATCGTGACGTCCTTTACCCTGCGCTCCCCACCTACTCCGCTCTTACGTTTCTCTGCAGCATCGTAGACGGATTTACCTATTTTATCATCTGTCCGTGTCTCGTAAGCTCCCTAAGAGCAGGGATTTCTGTCAGTTATATACACTGTCGTATTGCCGGTGCAAGGAACAGTACTCAGCATGTGTGAATGGTCTATAAGTATTTGCGGAATAAAAGTACCCAGTAGAATAAATGCTCAATAAACGTTAGAGATTATTATTGCTATAAGACCATCATCTCTAATACTGCTGCCAGCAGCACTACCATTGCCAACAGACCAAAATCAACCTGCCCCTCATAGCCCCTCACAGCGTTGCTCGACCTACTTCATCACCCGTGTTACTCCAAACGTAAGACTACCACCGACAGATACTTCTATAATCCATATGATGGTCTCCTCCGCCTTCTCGTTGTGGCTCACGTGTGTTCTCACCCATTTATGCAAATCCCAGCTGTGCTCCAACATAACTCAAAACCCATCTTGCCCGGTCTCCGGCAGCGCCCATCAATCTCTCTTTCCAATTTCCTCCCTGTACAGTCGACGGGGGACTTAGTAACAAGCCCCAGGACATCTCTTACAGGACAATCTTTACGTCTGTTATGTAACTCTTGAGCTAACCATCACCCGTTAATGTGTAAGAGACTGAACCCTCTGAGGGCAGATATGTCTATCTCGCCTCTTTGTAGACCACTCACCTCCACCACCAACACGGCTACCTAGTTACCAACACAGCAACAAGACACCATTTGTTGAATTGAAGTGAACTTAGAGATCCGTGGACTGTATTTTGTGGTCAGTAGTAATTCTGTAAGTAGAACTTATTTTTTCTTAGCTACAATCTATTTGGTTTACAATAGGTGATTAATAAATGTGAATTCCCAAAATTGGTTTAGTTTCAGATATATCTAGACCATGAAGACAAGCAAAATGCCCCCTATTAACCGAGAATCTATGACCGATCAAAGAATTTGAGCTGAAAATCATTTACTTTAAAAATTAATTTTCCTGGAGTAAAGTAGTAAAGGGGAAATTGGGTCCAACCTGTTTCTTCCACTTATTAACAGCCATATAAAGATCAGCAAGTTACTTAATTAAACTTCATTTTCCTCGTCTGTAAAATGTAGATACTACTCTTCCTTCACAGGTTACCGTGAGGATTAAATGAAAAGGCCTATGTTAAATGCTTCTCCCAAAGCAACTAAACAATGTGCTACTTTCCATTTCCTTCCCTGTCCTTCGAAACAAGGAAAGCTAGCATATAGTGACATTATCATTATACTTTAGTGAAGGAAGGCTCCTGCCACCTTCTGCACAAACAAAATTGTTAAACAGAAATTGCTACGGAGGCTTTGTGATGTGGACTCTGCTAACAACCAAGGCACTGCCGTTTTCACAGCGACCCAGCTCATGGCTCACACGCCCCCAGCTCCGCCTGAGTCCTGGCCCTCTGTTCACTTTGCTGAAATTTAAGTGATCCGGATTTCAGGTCTTTCCCCAACTCACACTGGTCTCCCTCAATTAATCTGCTAAATCGTTTTACTGTATTGACAGCCCTCGCTCACCTACTTGGCAGGAAAATGAGTTCTGTACTTGCAGATATTAATATTTCTCTTTCAATTGGCAGTGACGTTTTTTTCTCCGATTTTTGTCACCGAATGAGTAAAAAATGAAGACTTTTATTTTTCAGCCTCAAGGCATGTTAAGTTGAAGAAGAGATGGAGAGGCAGAGTGGGACACAAGACAAAGCCGCTCAGGCCCTTCACTTTCCCAGGTGGACGCAGAAACATAGAGCTGCCTCTGAGCAGCTTCTTTGCCAGTGTGTGTTCAGTCACTCTGCCAGCCCCCAGGCCCAGCTGCCCCTTGGATGCCTCCTGGGCCAGCCTCCCGCTGAGTAGGAAAGGGACTTGGCCTCTAGGGAGGATTAGGTTTTCAAGCAGCCCCAGGAGGAGGAAGTTACTTGTTCCCACGGGCCTGGGTTTTTCTTTTTGTGGGTGTGTTTTCTCTTTCTGAAACCAGGAAGCTAAATTTGCCTAATGGTTAAGCCCAAAAGGATTACAGATTCTTTCTTCAAGAATCCACAGTGGCCTGTGGTCTATCCCACCCTCCAAGTTAAAAATCAGTCCATTTCCAAATCACCCTGACACAAGGGACAGTTTCCCGATGCCCCAGTGAAGCCTATCGCAGTCCGTTATTTTTATGAAAAGGACTACATTAACAGAGCATTCATATTTATGTTTCTCATTCTTCTCACCCAAACTCCAAAAGTGCAAATGCCAAATTATGTATATCTCAGTTTCCTAAAGGAAAAAAACAAAAATTCAAGGCCCCCCCCCTTTCTTTTACCCCTTTTAAAGAAACTACTATTAGTTTCAGATTCTCACACACTTAACATTTTTCATATTTCCCTTAATTGGCCCTGAAGACACAGCAAGTTTTGCTTTTCTTGCAATAACTGAGATCCTCTTTCTCTCCTATCATTTCTGCTAAGAACGCGTTCTCCCTTGGTAACACACCCCGACATTCAACCGTACTTCCTGTCGGGAATTTTTGACTGATGTCATTTTTGCTGCTGAAGTCCACCTTCCTAGGTGTGACCTCCACACGGGTGGAGAAGCCTCACCTCAGCCCCAGCACACCCCTTCGTGGGCGCCCGTTGGAGAGGTCAGTTAGGATCCTGCAACTGGATGGCCCGGCGGTTGTGTTTGCCGAAGCACTATGGGCATGGGCTAAGCCTGAACCCCAAGCTACTGGTCAACCTTGGGAAGTTACTCAAGCCCTCAGCCTCAGTTGACTCATTTGGAGAATTAGGATATTGCCACCGGCCCCACAAGGCCATAGTTAGGATCCACTGAGATAACACACTCAGAGCACCTAGCACCCCCTCGGTCTGGGAGCGGTCTGGTCAGTATCACACATGTGTGGTGACCTACCAATGCCTTATTACTCCTCAGCAGTCCTTTCTAGAGCTGTCATTCTTAATTCACTTAAACACATTTTTAGCTGCGCTGGTTAGAGCAGCGTATTCTGTATTTGTCCTGTCAGTGCAGAAGGCAATGATTCAATGATTTTTATTTTTTTTTCTTTTTTGAGACAGGGTCTTGCTCTGTCACCCAGGCTGGAGTACAGCAGCCCTATCACAGCCCACTGCAGCCTTGAACTCCTGGACTTGAGGCAATGATTCTTAACCCAAGCTGCACATTAGAGCAACAGGGGAGCTTTCCAGAAAAGTATACACGCCCCGCTCTACCCAGACAAGTTAAATCAGAATCTCTGGGGGACATGCCTGGGCATTGGTATTTTTAAATCTCTGCAGACTTTTCCATGGTCATAAATACGGTGAAGAAAATAAAAGCGGAGTAAGAGGGGGGTGGGGTGGCTAGTCCAAGAGGCCTGTGTGAGCTTCCGCTGAGGTCTCCACGGAAGGAAACCGCCACGCAGAGTGTCACACTGGAACCAGAGAGACAGAGCGGAGGCAGTCTGAGTCGAGACACCATCAATGGCGAATCCACACGCTGCCGCCCGCCCAGACCACCCTGGTCCCTTCTCATCGCAGTCTTGCTTGGTCAGCTCTTCCTTCAATTTTGTGCAATACCTCAGCTTCCTTCAAGTAAATTCCCCATTTTTGCTTAAGCCAGCAAGAGGAGGTTTCCATAGAAACCCAAAGAACTTCTACGAATACAACACGTCATGAAGTTTAAATTGGTCTTACTTACACAGTCATGTTTGCCAAACATGGAATTCAAATCAGGAGATTTGGAGGGAATCTACTACAGCCTCTGCCACTGAGTATCCCAAACATAATTCCTTAACTTTTTCTGGGTCAAACAAAATATCCATCTCATTCAGCTCTAATTCTGTGAACCTTTGAATCTGGGATCATTTTCACTTCTTGAGCATAAGCTAGACACCCTGGACACCGGAGGAGTAAATGCGCCGAGTGTGCTATGACCCAGGCTAAGGGAGGACACCCAGCAAGGTGTATTTAGGGAACTCTTCCTTTCCCTGCTAGCTCTTTCAGGTCAGGCTTCATTTGCACTATCGTCCCCTCCCCCTGCATTCCACAAGTTGGACAAAATGTTATTAGTGTGTCCAGGATATAAAAACTTTCAAAGAACAGTTTCAAAATAAAAACTCTCCCTGACCTCAATCATCACCCCGAACTGACAGAAATCTGACATTTGATTTTTCTGTCTGATAGGACATGTGCACACACACAGCCCGCAGTGGCATTTAATTATTCCGTGTGGTGTAACGAGCAATGTTACCGTTCCCACTCACTGCTCTAGGATGCAGACAGAGGTCAGCCGGGGCTCTATTCCTGGGGGAGCAGGGAGAGGCGTTGTGGAATTCAGTATACGATGAGGGATTTATATCTTCCTTCACATCTGGCACAGGAATCATCATCAAAGACAGGACACCCATTTAGAACAATCGTCCCAGCATAACGGCTACATCACTGCACGCAGATGTAAATACATGTCTTCCTTGCAGCTGTGATCTACTTTGGCCAGAGCACTGTCACATTTGGAAATCAGGCATAATCTTTTGAAATCACCCAAAGTAATCTGACAAAGTTCAGAAGAAGTAGAAGGTTAGCCTTAGAAGCACTACTTTCAAGTTGGAAAGCAGGGCTATTTAACAGTATACAATGGGAAACGGTCTCATCAGTTCCAATTTACAAACATTAAAAGCACATTAACACTGAACACATTCAATATTTCTCTCAATGTTCTCCCTTTCTCCCTTGAAAACACAAATGTCTCTTTAAAACCAATAAAACACTACTTTTTTAGCCAATGATCAACTCAATAGTTTTTTTCTGAAGATTTAGTTAACAAATGGAACTATCAAGAGATAATTTAGGCCGGGCGCGGTGGCTCACACCTGTAATCCTAGCACTCTGGGAGGCCGAGGCGGGTGGATCTCTCAAGGTCAGGAGTTCTAAAGACCAGCCTGAGCAAGAGCAAGACCCCGTCTCTACTAAAAAAATAGAAAGAAATTATCTGGACAACTAAAAATATATAGAAAAAATTAGCCGGGCATGGTGGCGCATGCCTGTAGTACCAGCTACTCAGGAGGCTGAGGCAGGAGGATCGCTTGAGCCCAGGAGTTTGAGGTTGCTGTGAGCTAGGCTGACGCCATGGCACTCTAGCCAGGGCAACAGAGCCAGGCTCTGTCTCAAAAAAAAAAGAAAAAAGAGATAATTTACCATAAAGTAGAATTACCAAACTGATTTACTCAAAGTGCTGTATTTACTGAACCTAAGATACCTCTAATCTTTATACCATTATGTACTATTTTTTGAAAAAGAAAAAGAACAGCTACTCTTTTAAATATTAAGATACCATTAACTATGAATTCAAAAATATAAAAATATTCATATTTTACAATAAGCACCTGCTTATTGAATATTCATTCCTTTTGTTTGAGGATCATACTCTCTGTTCTGTTTTATCCTTAAATGTCTCTCTTTTTTTTTTTTTTTTTGCAGTGCTGCTTCACAGAAAGTAGGGAGAATTTACTCATTATTAGTTTTAATGGACTTGAGTAAAAAGTAGATCTTTTCCCCATTTAATATTGAAAGTAAATAGTATTTGAAAAGCCAAGCACGTGATTTATTATTAGGTAAATATATTATCATCATTTCTAATCCATGCTGAATGTTTTCAAAATCAAACATTGCCCTGACAGAAGTTGATAAAAGCTAACATTTACTTAACACTTACTATGTGCCTGGTAATTAACATGGATTATTTCATTCAATCCTAACAACAACCCATCAGATACTATTATCCCCAAAAAGATGAGAAAATTGAGGTTTAGAGAGGTAAAGCAAAATTTTGGAACTGGAAAAGACTTAAAAGGTTATCTAGACCAGCAACATCACCATCTCTGGGGAACATGTTAGAAATACAAATTCTCGGGCCCCACCTTAGACCTGCAGAATCAGACTCTCGGGAAGTGGGGGTGGGGGTGGGGAAATCTATGTTTTAGCAAACCCTCCAGAGGATTCTGATGCCTGCTAAGTTCAAAAACCATTGATGATCTAACCAGCCTCCTTATTTTACAGATACGACAGTGATGTCCAAGGTCCAGCAACATGGACATGATGAAGTGAAAAAAATAGAATTCACAGCCTTCAAAATCTTAAAACTTAAAGATCCAGGACCTCGAATATTAATACTTTATTGTTTGGTTCTAATTTCACAGAAATATCTATTTTCAAAAAACTTGAATTGAATAAATATATTTAAACAAACTATAGTTAATATAATTAAACCTGGATAGTGAGGCTTTATGGTATCTGGAATTGCAGTGTGCACGTTCACAAAACATCAGGCGAAGGACCCTAAGAGGTGCAACGTGGAAGGCAGGCAGCATCTAGCTCTAGAATGCCAAGGGATTGGGCAGCTGCAACACAGCATGATGGAAACTGAAATAAGAAGATAGATTTTCAAAAGGAAGAACAGATAACAGATAAGGCTTTGACACAGAGTGCAGCCACAGTCATCAAGCCACGGTTAATATGATAAGTATTATAAAATGGAACTTTTTCATCTAATTAACAAAACCATTTATACTGTCCTAGTCCGATTGGACACTATTAAATTATCCTAATTCAAAGCAGGTGAAACCCCAAGCACACGAGCAGATGGCTCAGAGCCAATTTCAAGTTCAATCGACCCTGAATCCCATTTGAAATACATCCACCAGCATTGTTCACCTTTTCTACATTTGTCTGAAACTTGGCTCCAGTGTTACAAACAAAATTAATGCGGGGAGCGGGGGAGTGAAGAGAAAAGCAACTTCCTAGGCCTTTTTATTTTACCTATTAAGTAAATCTACTGGATATTGTTTGGAAATAGTGTTTTCAGACAGAGAGAGAGAGAGAGAGAGAGAGAGAGAGAGACATGCTGATGGAAAGAGGGTACATGGAATATAACCACTATGGCGATTCTATTACCTGGATTCCACCAAGACTGCTAGCAATGGAGGCTCAGAGGAAGGTCCCAGAGCTCGGGCTGGTCACCGACTGCACGCAGACTGCCCCATCACGGCAGCCTGAGTCCCTGCCCAGTCCCTCTCTGAGCTTGGAAGGAACCCAACACTTCTCACATTAGCAAATAAGAACATTCTCTTCTTCTTCTTCCACTTTCACTTCAAGGGAGCATTTGCACCCTGAAGTATGGGGGTCATCTCAGCGTATTTCATGCCAAGTACATAAAATGTTTATGGGGGGCGGCAGGGCTGGCCTCTGCCGGACACATTCAGTACCCCATTCCCGGAGAATTAGTGGCAGAGCCCCGATCCTCTCCTCCACCCCACTGACCTAGCTCACCGCACCGGCCCTCACAGGAACTGTCCTCCAGCTCCCCGACCTGGCCTTCCTTTTCTCATTTTCTTTTCCCATGACCTTTCACACACCTACCACCCCCATTCTCCATGCTGCATGCTGCCATTCGGTTATCTTTCCAAAAACAACTACAATTTTCTCTCCCCGGTTCCTTGGTGCAAGTCACTCCTCCACAATAGCCTATCTCTCTGGTTTTATAAGCTGCTCATCTCACTGCAACCGCTCCTCCGTACCAGCCACGCGGAAAACCAAGGCCCCAAGGCCTTTCATGCAGGAGAACCAACGCCCCAAGGCCTTTCATGCCTCCTGCTGCCCTCGCACCTGCTTGCTTCCCCAGAACACCCCACCCCGTGAGCAACCACCTTCTTGTTTCAAGATAGGAGGACTACTTGAGCCCAGGAGTTCAAGTCCAGCCCAGGCAATATAGCGAGACCCCATCTCTAAAAGTAAAATGAAAGATAAATAAAATATTTACTTTTTATTCAGCAAGAAAAAAAAGAAATAAAAGAATTTATTTGCAATTATTTCTCCAGCAGTCCTTCAAAAGTCTCCTTTACTTAGACCTTTAATATGGCTGAAATTCAACCATTACAACTTTAATCCTTTTGCTTGAGAATTTGCTCAGCATTTTCCAGATTTGCCAGCTCACAAGACCAGGGTGTTTGTTAAAAATACAGATTCCTGGGCCCTGCCCTAGGTAGACCCCCAAATTAGATTCCATATGGGGGTTGTGGGCATGTGCATTTATAGTAAACAATGCAGGTAATTCTTACACTAACTTGACTTAGGCAATACTTGTGTCTCCACTAAAATTTGAGTACCTTTGGGAAGAAAGCAACACAGCAAACTTTATTAACTATTTATGCTTTAATGTGAATTATTTGGTAAAATCCTTTGCTAAAAGATTTTAATGGGATGCATTAAAAATCACAGCATCACAGAGAAGATAACTAGTATAATGTTGCTGCTTTCTATTAAAAAAAAGATTTTAATGGAGGAGGTGGGGAAAAAGAAAAAGATCATGAAATGTGTCCAGTTTTGATTTTTGCAAAACGTATCTTGGATATGAGTCTATTTTACATCCAACCCCTTTGTAATCAAAATACTTACCTAATAAAGTGGCTTCAACAGACAGATCTCCCACTAACTATATTATATGATTTGTAATTTTTGATAAGGAACATAATCAATTTTTCTAGTGCTTAAATGCCAATAATACCAGCTATGGATCTAATTATGGAATTTCATTGCTATATAAAAAATAGAGTCAAAGTGAATAAACCCATTACACAAGGGCCATTGTAAAAGAAATTATAATTTTTATAGTCCATTTTTTAAAAAAGATATGTCTTTTTAATCAGGAAATGCAATATCACAACTGTGTTTAGGTACCCTTGTTTCTATCTCAGAATATGAGAATTTCTTATTTGGGTTAAAATTTCAAAATATACTTAAGTGCAGGAGTGTCATGGTCTACCGATAGTGTTAGATTTCATAAAGGTTGTGCCTAAGACACTTTTGAGCCTGGTTTATCTTTTTTTGTTGACTGCCCACATAACCACTTCAGTGCAAAAGCTGTTTTGTTTCATTATGCCTGGCCATGCATCCTTAAAGACGCCTTGCAAAAGAGGCACAGGCACGCTGAAATCGTCTTCAGTCCAATTCCTTTGAAGTACATGTATTAATACCTGTGCCACCTTTTCTCAGCAGCAGCCTAGCTGGGGCTACGTGTGTATTTAGGTGGTAGCTTGCCCCGGAGGTAATGCTCTGAGTTGCTTTTTTCTCCTTCCACGTGAACAGGGAAACACTCAGTGGAGGGAGAGAGGGGAGAGGGCTAGACGGATGTGGTGGCCGATGGAACAGATCACAGTGATTTCGAGCTCACTCAGAATCAAACTTCCACATCTCCACCTGGACGTCCACCACACCCCACCTCACCACTAACACGTGTCCCCATCCCAGGGCACTCACAACCACTTCCCTCCCATCTACTCCACCTCAGCGAAGGGCACCACCAGCTGCTGAGGTTTAAAGCCGAGAAGTCATCCTTGATTCCTGTTTTTCGCACTCTCCAAATGCAGCTCCTCAGCAAGATCTTTCCATGGACGTACAAAACTGATCTCCTCGGGTCGCCTGCCACAGCCACCTGGGCCTGGGCCAGTGCCGGGCAGCTCGTAGGGCTCTGCCCCTAGGGTTGCCAGATAAAACGCAGGATGCATTTCACATAAACAGCAAATCATATAAATATGTTCCAAATACTGCACAAGACATACTTATGCCAAAATGTATTCATGGCCTACCTGAAATTTAAGTTTAGCCTGGCATCCTGTATTTTTATTTCCTAAATCAGGCAAGCCTATCCACTCCCACAATCCCCACACAGGCAAATCTTTACTGATTAAAAGCCTCCCACAGCTTTTTTAAGAATTTAGCATAAGATTTAAGTTTTTTACCTAGGCCTTCAGGGCCTTTGCTTGGAGAAGTTGCCCTGTTGTTCTCTCCAACTCCTCTCACTGACTTCAGCCACAGAAGCCTTCCTTCTTCTCTACAGACACCCAACCTCATCCCTACCTCAGGACCTTTGCACTTGCTGTTCCCTCTGCCTGGAACCCCTTTCCATCCTTGTCTTCCAGAGCACAGCTGGAAGAGACCCCTGCAAACCAACCTACCTAAAGCAGCATCCACCAACACCCACACATCCCCTATCCCACCACCTGTTTGATTTTCCTCAGAGCTCTTAATCCAACCTGAAAGTATTTGTTGGTATATTATCTTTGCATCCCACTGGCGATGCATGTACCATTAGAGCAGAGCTGTGTCTCTTTTGTTTTGTTTTTCACTGTCTACAGAGCACATGGAACCAAAAGTGGCATTTAATGGGCCCTCAATATTTATCACATTTAATGATGAATGAATGAATGAGTTTCCCATCTGTAAAATGGCTGTCTTTCCTTTTGTATCTTCAACTTTTTTTTTCAACTTGTCGACATCCCTAAACTTTTCCTACACCAGATTCAGATTTCTTTCCACCAAGTAGCGAATGCACATTGCCACCGGCTGCCTGGTGCTGCTGGGCCCACGAGTTGAGGGTCGTGGAGATCGTTGTCTCATCTATAGACAAGCGACAGCTGATACAATTACTTGAGCATTTCATTGTATTTTAACCTAGTAGTTTTTAAAATTTAGTAAAAAGCCAAAAACCCAAAGCATTGATACGAAGGCTCCGAAAAGCAGAGGTTCCATAAACCTAATTCGACTGCAACAAAGTGAAGACCACAGGCCGTCTGAACTCAGGGACTCGCTAACTGTAAGCAACACACTCTTTTTGAATTAAACTAATAGCCTTAGTGCTGAGGTTTAAAACCTCAGTGCTTGTGAAGAAAATACGTACAATTAAAGACCAAAGATGAAACACTGTATAAGATAATTGAAAATTATGTTTAAATGGGAATGTGTAATTATAAATGGTACAAACTGCTTAGCTGTCTGGGAATTGATTCTCTTATTACATATAACTCTATTTTTGGCTTTCCAGCTTAGGAGGGGGAAACAGGCTGCCTGTGGACCTTTCATAGCATGGCTAAAAAGCAGTGTGAGCAGGTCCTTAGGCAACATATGATAATCCCTCCTATGATTTTATAGTCCTCCTTATTCCTGAGGAATAAAGTGAAGAGTTATGAGAATATAAGATTTCAAAGAGCTACTGTTTAATGGGAAGAAAAACGCAAGCTAGATAAGTATTTAGCAAAAGAAAAATGTGAGATATGTACTGAAGAAAAGGCGTAATCACATCATAATTAAGTCTTTTTTTTTTTTTTTTTGGTTGAGATGGAGTCTCACTTGGTCACCTGGGCTAGAGTGCCATGGCATCAACCTAGCTCACAGCAACCTCAAACTCCTGGGCTCAGGTGATTCTCCTGCCTCAGTCTCCCCAGTAGCTGGGACTACAGGCGAGAGCCACCACAGCCGGCCACGTTTTCTATTTTTAGTAGAGACGGGGTGAGTCTTGCTGTTGCTCAGGCCAGTCTCAAACTCCTGATCTCAAGCGATCCTCCTGCCTTGGCCTCCTAGAGTGCTAGGATTACAGGTGTGAGCTACCGTACCCAGCCTTAGTTTCAACTCTTATGAGCTGCTAGATAATAGAATGTTTGCAGTTGTCCAGCCCTTTCTGTTTAGATAGACAATTTTAAGACAGGGCCAGAAGCCACAGGGCACAAGAAGAAGGGAAGTGCCTAAGTCCTAGTGACGGGTGTTGGCGTCTGTACACAGATTCCAGCAAGAACGGAAAAAAGTAACAAAACAAATATGTTAAACAGAAGCAAATTATTCCAGGAATGCCGTATTATTAATAAATACTCCCAATTTCAGGATTCTAAATGCTCACAGATTCTTTAACCATTTCACAGATATAGTTGTGCAAAACACAGGCACATATTTTCTTTAAGAAGGCCTTGAAAATACAGCAAGCCAAGTTCTGCCAATGGGCTCATCTGGCATTCAGCATGTTTCCACCAACGACTTCCTAACACCAAGCGATGAGAATGAACAAGACAGTCTCCGCACTCGCGAGCTCGGGGCGCAGCGGGAGAAACGGGCCAATCCCCGCGAAGGCTCACGGGACCCGGCAGGTGCAACGACAGAGGGCGCTCTGCACACGCCAAGGCCCCGGAGCAGACCAGACTGCCACGGCCTCACGTGAGCACAAGATTAATACCTCAGTTATAGGTTAATTGGGCCTCCTTATCTGACGTTGTTTTCAATTTGCATTTCTAATTGAGGTTAAATTCATATACCGCGTCTGGAGATAGATGGTAGCGATGTAGCAAAAAATGTGAATGTACTTAATGCCACAGAACTGTATGCTTAAAAATGGTAAAATTGTATATTGTTATGTATATTTTTCTACAGAAAAAAATCAAGAAAAATAAATTTTAATTTTCCATTAAAAAATGTACATACAACGAAAGGAATAGATCTTGGCTGCTCCATGAGGTCAGTTTTGATGCGTGCGTTAAATACACACGCGTGTGACCATCTCTCATCGCAAGGTACAGGGCCTGCCTGTCACCTCTCAGTCCCCAGTGCCCCTTTCTTTCTAAGTCACCCCCTCCCATGACCACTGTTCTTGAACTTCACCCAAATGAAATATGTATTCTTTTTTGTTTGACTTATTCCACTGAAAATAATGTTTTGAGATTCAAGCAGCGTTGACTGTACCGGTGTCTTTTTGTTGGCTAAGTATCCCATTTTATGAATATATCAAAATGTAAGGAACCACTCTTTTGATAATGGACATGTGAGATGCTTCCAGGGTTTTTTAATACTATGAAGAGAGCTGCCGTGTCCACTTATGGGACATGTCTTTTTCTGGACATGTTTTCCTCTTTCTCGCATAAAATACTTAGGAGTGGAATTCCTTGGTTGACATATGTAGAATTTTCTGAGAAACTGCCAAAGGGTTTCCCGCAAGGGGCCGTACCTGTTTACACTCCAGTCTCCCAGTCCTCACCAGCGTTTGGTGCGGTCAGCGTGTTTCGTAAGGGATGGCGATGGCTCACCACGCAAGCATTCATGACACCGAAAGAGGAAAATCATCCTCGACAGGACAGGGTTGTGGGCTTCCTGGAGGGCTGCTCTGTTTCCTGAGGCAGAAGGACTACACCCCGCTCAGCTGCAGTTTAAATGGGGTGCTTTTCATTTCTTTTCTAACAAACCACTTTCACGTACTCTTTCACAACCAATCCTGATTAAATCTTTTTTTTTTTTTTTATTAAAGGACAGAGTCTCACTCAGGCTAGAGTATGGTGGTGCGATCATAGCTCACTATAACCTGGAACTCCTGGCCTCCTCCTGCCTCAGCCTCCCAAAGTCCTAGGATTAAAGGTGTGAGCCGCCATGCCCGGCCCTAATTAAATCTTGATAAGAAATTCCAACAGATGGCAAAATAGCAGCTCAGAGATGGGGTAATTTGCCCAGAGTTCACAGGGCAACCTCACCACCCAGCCCCTGACTAAACGAACAAAGATGCCCATTTCTAAACATATCAAATAACCTGCTATATGTAAAAAGGAAGAAAAAAAAAACCCAAACTACTGAATGATATGAGTTATGAAAGAACTATGCTACACTTGTGGTTTCCTACTAAATACTCCTTTCTCACTCACAGACTGCTTTGCAGAAGTCGAGATGAAGGGGCAACCTCCGGCAATGCTGGAGGTGTGTCCCAGGGTCAGGGGAGAGGCCCTTTGCCCATGGAGAGACTCCAGGCCTGCAGGGGGAGTCCCCACAGTGAGAGACGGTCTGCGTGCTCCCACACTGCGTACAGCACCGCCAAGGCAATGCTGTTTTGGTGAGTGAAGCTCTCCCGACAGGCGGTGTCCCTGCCCATCCCAGATGCTTCTTGTTTGGGGGTGATTATACTCCAACCCCAGGACTGTCCACCCTCCTGACTGGGCCTTTTGTGGTCATCTTTTCTCAAGGTGACCTTGAGGTAGCTTTTCTAGCTAGGTAGCTATTCTGGACACATCTCATCGCTCCGGGACGTCTGGCTTTCAGGTGGGAACTGATCGGATATTAACAAGGCCACCGTAATCCACTGATGGAACATTTTCCTATAGTAGCCCAAAGATGCCTATGGTGGCTGAATCTAGTGAAATGGTCTCAGCCTTGGGACACAGCAGGGTCACAAGGGGAACACTGAAGACCACCAATGCCTGGGTCCTCCACCGTTCCCACATCATCTGTTGGGCGTGCAGCTGGGGTGCGGGAGGTTTAAATGCTTCCTGTTAAAAGCAATGAGCAGCCAGGCTTGAAAACCACTAGAGAAACCCTACACTACAGCCTTACCTGCCTTTGGAAAAGAATAAAATGCATAGTTCAATAACGTAGGAAACCTTACCAAACCACGACCTCCACCTTAGAATCTAAATCATGCAATAGAAACACGGATGGCTTAACTTTGGGCCGCCTGCGGGGTAACTGCTGCAGAAATGATCCTATATGGCATTACATCCATGCCCTATTCAAGATCGGGATTGGAATTCATCCACTGCCAACCTAACCCCATACCTGAACTCAAAACAGAAAAAAATGCTCAGAGCAAAAAAAAAAAAAAGCTCTGGTTAATAAATAGAGCCCAGCATTGCAAAGGCATTTGCTGGTGTTCAGCAAAGTTTAGTAAACTTGAATTTCATATTATATTTCACATCCTATAAACTTTATTTTTGTTCTATAAACCTGACAACCAAAAGAAAAAAAAAGGAATTTGGTGACACTATAGTCATAAAGAAAATGGTAATATTTACATTTACAAAGTATTAGCTTCCATTTTATAAAAAATCATAGTTCACTATACTTACTTCAGATTTAACTAGTATAAAGGTTGTGCTACTATTTTTCTTTATTTCAGGAGTCATTCTACCACATTATTTATCATCAATTCTCAGAGAACAAATATTTTTATGATTGATAAAACAATTCTACTTTATGTTGAAAACCTCAAGATCTGCATAAAGGATAAAACACTTTAAATTCTACATAAACAAACAATAATCAAGTTAATCATAAATAGATGACAAATTACTTTCAAAGAGAGGGTCTCAATAAACTTCAACAATTATTCCTTTCTGGCTGCTTTAGAAGTTAAAAAAAAAAAAAAAAACCTCCGTTATTCAGATTAGACTAGAGCCTACAGTGAGAATAGCTTCCCAGGAAATAATTTATCCCCTGGTCTCGAAGGGAAAACTCAGAACAGCAACAAACTTCCAACCTGTTTATTTCAGGGGAGACTGGGAGTCAAGCACGTTCAAAGTGACTTTGTTCATTAGCCTGCTGCTGTCGAAACTGATTTCATCTTTGTGTGCTTTCCCTTGCAAGGCTTGATGCAGAAGCCTTAACAATTTCCATTGTTCCCCACGAGATCTTTCTGTTCTTTTGAATACTTTAAATAAACACCTCAAAGAAGAGTTCAACTCTTCCGATTGCTCACTGTGAAGACAATTTCCCATTCATGTAAGTACAATGATACATTTTTTTATTTTTCTTTACTTTTTTTTCTCTTTATCTTCCACAACAGTTATCTTTAAAAAACTTTTTCTTTTTTTTTTTTGAGATGTGGTCTCTCTGTGTTGCCCAGGCTGGTCCTGAACTCCTGGACTTAAGTGATCCTTCTGCCCAGGTCCTGTAGTAGCTGGGACTACAGGCACGCGCCACCTTGCCCGGCAGAGTTACATTTTTCAGATGATGATACACCAACACTGACCTCACTTGGCTTCTCTAACCCCAGATTCTTCCCTGTGTCTGTCCAGTCACGAATCGGCTGCCACCCTGGGATAGTACATTAACCCAAATCACAGTCCAAATGTCATTTTTGGCTTAAATTCTTCTCATCCGTTTATCTTTGCTTGAGCCAGGAAATGCAACTAGATATGACTCAGCAAAGCTATTCATCTGGGAGCCCTCTCCTTATTGCTTCCAACTCAGAAGTGGAATCCGAAGTGGTCAGTCTGGGACGGGGCAGTAGTTCTAGGTCCAGCAGTGGTGTTTATTTAAGTGTATGCCCCATGTTCGTTCTGAATTGGCACTGAAAACACTGATACAAGATCCAGCTCTATCCCCGACCCCACAGACAGCAAGAGCCACACAGCACCTCTGCCTGACAACAAGCCTTAAACTACCATGTTTGGGGACTGTTAAGTCCAGGGAGATGACCAGAAGTGGTTCCAGTTAGGCCACAGGTATATAAAAAAGGATCTTGTAACATGAGCCCAAGAACGAGTCCCAGGCCTGGCACTGAGATTAAACAGTTGCCTTTATGTTAAAGTCAAGTCAAAACACTTCTGCTTGTATCAAATTCATCAAGATAAGAAAAAGTTGGGGTTTTACTTAAAGAATCATCTGACACCCTCAGTAATAAAAGGAAATGGAGGAATCCTAATCAATTTTCCTTTTTTAAAGAAAAATTGAAGTCTTACCCATTTTTTAATTGCTATTCTATTCAGAGAACTATCATTCAGAAATGGAAATATCCATTTATAAACTATCATGAACACCATACGGGAGACAGTCAGCCACGGAGGGCTCACGGGCTGAGCAGAAGCACTGGCCGTAGAGTTTACATCGCTTCCCAGGGAATAAACTGATCTTGCTCAAGGATCACAGAAGCACTGCCACAAATGCCACCAACAAACTCGAAGGGGAAAAAGTGATGAGATTCACTCAATCCACACTTTCTTTGCCTATTATCCTTCCTTTTCCAGTTAGTAACTCTTAACTAAAACTTTAACAACTTTTCAGAACCCAAGGTTTTGTAGCAGCATTTTTACGTAAAGAGTTATAAGAATAAGAGATTTCAAAGAGCTACTACTACTGTTTAATGGGAAGAAAAATGCAAGCTAAGTAAGTATTTAGCAAAAGAAAAATGTGAGATACGTCCTGAAGAAAAGGCTTAATCTCATCATAATTATCTTTTTTTTTTTGATATGGAGTCTTGCTCTGTCACCTGGGCTAGAGTGCCTTGGCATCAGCCTAGCTCACAGCAACCTCAAACTCCTGGGCTCAAGCAATTCTCCTGCCTCAGCCTCCCGAGTAGCTAGGATTACAGGTGCACACGACCACGCCCGGCTAATTTTTCTATTTTTAGTAGAGATGGGGTCTCACTCTTGCTCAGGCTGGTCTCAAACTCCTGACCTCAAGCGATCCTTCCGCCTCGGCCTCCCAGAGTGCTTACAGAGGATTACAGGCGTGAACCACCCCACCCAGCCATATAATTAAATCTTAGCTCTCAAAGAAATTATTTGCTTTGCTTTTCCAGAAGAGGAAAACCATTTTTCCCCAACACATTTTGACAAATATTAATATAATAGATAATATAAACTGCATTGTCAGCAGAAGTTAACACAGATAAGCTCAACTGGCTTAACACTGATCATGCTTTAAACACTTGATTTAATGTTTACATTTTCAGTGCAATTTCAATGAATTTTTTTCTTCTTCATCTTTCCAAGCTATGGTCATAGTAAAAACTGCACCAAATTGGCATAACTGGGGGCTCTCTTGCTTTGACTGTACTGGCTGGTTTTTAGTGGGTGGGATCTGGGGTTCACGTAGCAGCGGAGCTACACTTGACCGCCAGACTTCCTGGGTTCAAGCTGTGGCTCCACCTCATACAGCAACATGACACAGGCAAGTTAGTTAACCTTTAATTATCTGCAAAATAAAAGATAATAACTGTACCTCTTTCATAAGGTCGTCATGAAGGTTAAGTGAATAAAAACTTGGCAAGTGTTTAGAGTAGTAAATGACATGCACTGTGCGCTTAACAAATGTTCGCTGCATCCTATCTATAATGTCCTCAGAAGCAACTGTACTCTTGTTTACATTTAAGTTAATATACAAAGTCAACTTGATGAAGTCAATGACATTATCTTCCACTTACTATAATCACGATTTTTTTAAAAAAAAATAACCTTTCAAAGTTAAATAAAACACATCAGTTGGGGAGTCGGGCTGACTCGGGTTGCATTTACTTGGTGGCTAAATGGGCAAATTATTGTCTCTGAGCCTCGGTTTCCTTATCGATAGCAACAATATCAATAACATACCTTCTAAGGAATTGATCACCTAACAGAGGACACACATTTAATAAATGATTGCTGTTTGTACTGTATTTTCTGTGAAAGGTAATTATTGCCTCCTACAAAAGTAAAACAAGTAATAACTCTTCCAACTAAGAAAACAACTTGCTTTCCCTTCTGCACCAAAACAAATCATTTCCCAGCTCCTTTTTCTCCTGGGTCCTCATATATCCGTCTTTCATCCAAAGAAAACCACCTCAGATTGGATTGTGCAGCTCACCACCAACTAGGATTCGGTAAGGAAGTAGGTGCAGCACACGTATGGAGCAGCCTCAGACAGGTTCAGGTTCAGTCCTAGGAGGAGACTGTCTGGATTTGGGGGCCTAAGCACCAGAAAGTTCCTTTAGCTTCCTACAGAAACTAAACAACGCATGGAAAACTTAAGTCATCCCGCTGTGGGTTTCTCCTTTGTTCATCTTGGTGCATCCAAACATTCTTTTCCTTTTAGCAACACACTCTGCTTCTGTGCTGTAGCAAACATTTCAAAATGTAGTACTGGCACAAGTCCAGCCATGAGTCTAGGTTCGGATGACCACAGCCTCTGCAAAACACTTTACTTTTTGCAACTACTTCTTAGTAGTTTCCATATAGTCACACAGAAAAAGCTCCCTAAAGATCCTTATGGCCTAAAAATTATTACTTTAACAAAAAGAAAAGTAAATATTAAATGCTTATTAAGCCTCTGTTATGTTTGGAGTACATTCACTTAAATAATCACAGGGAAACTTCAAAATGACCTTCTGTTATTAATCACTAAGTAACAGATGGCGCAGAGAGACAACGAGAAGTTAAGTGACTTGCCCAAGATTACATGCCACCAACAGAGAGAATTTGTGCCTCCAAATGCTGAGCCAGGTCACGTGATTGAGTCCTGTGCCTGGTGCCTACATGACGTTGCTTCTCACAAAGAAGGGAATGGTTAAGAAGCATGAGCCTGATCCTTGGGAGAGCCGGTGAGAAGGTATAATCCTGTTTGTTCTCTAGGTGGGGGGCTGGGGCCCACAGAGACGGCTCCCCAGTGACCCGGGAGTCACAGTACTGCCACCACCTGCAGGCAGCCAGGTGGGAGGGCAGCAGAACACAGCAGGACAAAAAGCACACAAAATTCAAACCTCAGAATGCAAAACCCAGCTTTCCAGGACAACCTCCCAAACCATGTTCACTGCAAGGTAACAACAGCGCCCTTCACTATCTTGGAACATTCCAGTGGAGAGGGCCTTGATTTTTTTAGGTGGAAGATCAAAAAACTGCTTTACCTGAGTATTCTTCCTGATAAAAGACACAATAAGGTTTTTTCTTCCAACAGTATTAGGCTTTACAGAAATTGTGTTATAAATTACACCTCAAAGTTCTGAAAAGTTAAATTAATAAAATTGGAAACAGCTCAGTCTGGGAAACCTCAAAAGCCATGTACAAAACATCATTAAAAACCATTGCCTGGAATTTGTTATAGAGACAGAAAGTAGATTAGTGGCAAAGGGAAGTGGGGGTGGGAAAAGCGGGTAGTGACGCTCATGGGCACAGGATTTCTTTTTGGCATGATGAAAATGTGGTAAAGGTTGCACAACTAAAACCGATGGCCGTGATGGTTGCACAACTCCGTGAACATACTTAAAACCACTGAATTGCATACTTTAAAGGGATGAACTATAGGACGTGTGAATTATATCTCAATAAAGCATTATTGAGAAAAGGTTACATACAGTATAATTCTATCTATGTATTGTGGAAAAAGCAAAACTATAGCAACAGGAACAGATCATGATTGCCAGGGCTTGAAGTGGGGTGATACAAGGGAATTTTGGGGGGCGGGGGCTGTAGAACTGTTTGGTACCTTACTGTCATGGCGGTTAAATGAATCTGTACATGCACTAAAATTCATAGAACGGAAGAGCAAAATTTTAAAAGTTGATTAAAAAACAAAAACAGGAAAAAATAGTTGTTTCTTAAAATCAAGTCTACTTTCATTTTAATTTTTGTTACTCTTTTCAAAAGAAAAAATTGTTTACTACTCTTTAAAAGTTAATCTGAGGGCTTAGAGTGCTGTAAAAGATTTTGAAATATTTTAGAAACATACAAAGAAGTAGGTTTTCCATTAAAATTGGGGGGAAACAAGTAGAAAAGGCAACTTTGAAGAGGGAAGCAGGACTGTTACTAGATCTCGTGGGTCTTGTGCCCTTCAGAACCACCTCCACCTGCGAAGCCGGAGGTCTGCTCAGCACTGAAATGCCAGCTCCTGACCTCAAGTCTTAAAACTTCAAGAAGCATGTAATTTATTATTAGGGGTGGAAGTGGGGGGTACTTAAGGCACAATAGAGAAAACTTTACTGTCCTTAATCTAAAATCTGAATTTTCATTTGTATGGCATGACAGGAGTGTCACATGAATCAAAGTTCAAATGCACTCATGTTTTCATCTCCTTATCGGGAGAAATTAGGCCAAGATTGGTACACGATCAATCAGAAGATAGATGTGCACGTTTAACCTGCATGAAGCCAGTTGTCTGGTCAGTACCATGGCTCTCCATCCGGCTAATTCAAATGCAGCTATGCCCTTGCCCTCTAAATGAAGGTGAAGAGTTTGGAGGTGCACTTCTACCAAATTAAGCGAAGTTTTTATTCCCTGTTTCTTTTCTTCCCCCACACCGCCCCCAAGATAGAATCTCGCTCTGTCTCCCTGGCTAGAGAGCAGTGGCATCATCATAGCTCACAGCAACCTCAAACTGCTGGGCTCAAGTGATCCTCCTGCCTCAGCCTCCCAAGTAGCTGGGACTACAGGTGAGTGCCACCATACCTAGCTAAGTTTTCTGTTTTTAGTACAGGTGGGGTCTCACTCTTAGTCAGGTTGGTCTTGAACTCCTGAGCTCAAGCGATCCTCCCGCCTCGGCCTCCCAGAGTTCTAGGATTACAGGCGTGAGCCACCATACCCGGCCTATTCCCTGTTTCTTTATCTAGAAAACTTGCTTTAAAAAAAAACCCAAACACTGCTTTACCCCTCACAGGATGCTTATAAGGATGACCTTATAATAAAATAAACTGTTTTCCCTTTGCCTTTTGCCATAGCATTTTAAGAAGAATGACTTTGCAGCTGGTGTGTACACCCAACCTCAGTTTCACCGCAGGACTGGTGATGGCGTGTGAGTGAATCAACCAACACTGGCCAGGGGTGCCATGAGTGGGGCGAGGGCAGGGGTTCTCCAAAATCAAGGAACATTTAATCCAAAACAATTGTCCAAGTGTGGAGTGAGTTAGAGCCCTCGAAGAACTCTCAGGTATACTGCCTCATTTAATCCTCGCCTATCTGGATGAGATAGCAGATAAGCATCTGTCATTACTGTTTCATTATTAGGAGAAAGAGGCCAAGATCAGTATTCCACAGAGTGGGGACTAGAGCCCCATTCCCGACTCTGAGTTTGTAACGGTGACCGCACACTCTCAGATGCCCCAAAGTTCACAGCCTAGAACAGTTCTCATGAGCTACTATGTTGTCACTAATCCAAACCCTGCACTCTTCACCAGGTAAGTACAGAATCCAGCCAAGTTATCTCCCCATCTCTTCTTTTCTTTCCAACTGCCGAACTCGCTTCTTCGCTTGACAACTACGCTGCTATGTCTCCTGGGTTCAACATTCCCCCAATTCCCAGGATCCACTCCCTGTTCAACTCCTCTGTGGCGTCCAGCAGCAGCCAACAGAGACGAGCAGGTACAATGCAGAGGTGCCGAGCGCTGGAAACTGCGGCGAGGGGAGAAGTAAACTGAGGGCTGAGGGCTTGGGACCACGGACAGTCCAACCATAGGCTCAGCGTTGGCTTCTGGCGTGTGGTTAGCCCTGTGTGACCCAGACCACAATTGCGACTTTTTCACAAACACATGGGTCCCTCAGTACTCTGCTGCCTGTGCATGTTCTTCATATTTTATGTGACAGAGAAATTTAAACTCACACCTGCAGTCCCAGCTACCCGGGAGGCTGCGAGGGGAGGATTGCTTGAGCCCAGGAGTTCAGGGCTGTGATGTGCCAACATTGCTCCTAAGAACAGCTGCATGCTCCAGCCTGGGCGACAGAGCAAGCCCCCATCTCTTAAAAAAGAAAAAACATGGACACACTTTTTTTAAAATTTATACTCCTTATTCTACTTTTAAAAGTGTTTTCACTTTCTGAGTATGAATGGAACAATTCTGTTGTTGAGAGCTCATGGATAAGACTATAGTCCTATACATGCATATTCATAAGTATGCAAGAAATGTTATCTGAAGGATGAATAAATGAAGCATTATTTTATGGATTAACAAATGCCGCAGGTCAAAGTATGCCTCTCTCTCTCACCCCCCAAAAAATAAATATCAAAACTGCATGAAGCAGAAGCTGAAAAAACAGCCGGTAAAAAAGGTGCTGTGTTCCTTAACATCAGAAAAATGCGTCCTATTTTATTGAAGAACAGCATCAAGGAATTCAGAAAACCAGGTAGTACTTTCAAATGCCTATGCACAGACTGGCACCGTGTCACGTAACAGGATGTTTGATTACATCCTGGTCGGTGGACACCACCATTATCACGCCCACACATTTGCATTTATAAATTTACTTAGCTGTGCAGAAAAACAGCTATATATGGATAGTGCCAACTAATTTTACTAATTAATGGATGAATAAAAAGATACTTAAATCAGGCACAGATCAAACGCAGGTGTGAGAATTTAGCAACCAAATAGCAAGGGTATAAAGTGAGAATAGGGCTTGTTCTCCAAGCGGACGGCAGTAAGTTCCACACAGGGAGATGCCAGTAGCAGCCAAACACACAGCTTGAAAATCTGTTGATTTGCCAAACCAAATGGCCTTGAGCTGCTTTTCAATTCCTTACACTTTACCGTTATTATGAAAAGCCTGCATCAGAAACTATGGGAAAACTAGAAGCAGGATGGGAGACGCCTTTGAGGAGAGGGAGTACCCTCGTGAGGGGGACAGCGTCAATCTGCTCTTTCATCTGGGCACGGTTACAGGAGGCTTTGCATTGAGCTAGACTTCTTTGTTGTCTATAATTTTCTACACGTGTGTTATACTTAAATTTAAAAAAACAAAAAAACCTCCCACGTTGGGAAAACTTAAAAAAAAAATCCCCTCAAAGCCTATTAGGAAGAACTCGCTCAGAAATATTCTTTCTTCTATCAGGCAGCTGTGGTTGTTAGAATGCTTCTCCTCACTTTCGAACCCATGATCTCTGCCTTTGTACGTGTCTCCATTATTATCGTGCTCCCTCTCTCATATCATGGCCATTTCAACATTTCGCCATCCAGCAATCCACATGGCCTTATACTAAATGATAGAAAGACCCTGTCCCCTCCCTGCCAAAAAAGCAAACCCCAGTCTGCTTGGCACGCACATTGCCAGCCAGAAGAAGGGCAATTTATCAAACTTAATGAAATATTCTCAAAACCACCTCTGCCTACTTGTACACATTTCTGCTCATCAAGTAATTTTTCAAAATCATTTTTAAAATTGTAGTAAAATATATATAACATAAAATTTACATCTTAACCCCTTTTATTGTATAATTTGGTGGCATTAAATACATTAATATTCTTGTATAACCATCACCACTACCCGTGTCCAGAACTCTTTTAGTCTTGCAAAACTGAACCCATTAAACAATAACTCCCCATTCCCCTCTCTTGCAGCCCCTGGAAGCCACCATTCTACTTTCTGTCTCTGAATTTGACTATTCTAGTACCTCATTTAGTGGAATCATACAGTGTTTGTCCTTTTGTGACTGCCTTATTTCTCTTAGCATAATGTCCTCAAGATTCACCAAGGTTGTAGCATGTGTCAGCATTTCCTTCCTTTCTAAAGTTGAATAACATACCATTGTATGTATATACCACATTTTGTTTTATCCATTGATGGATATGAGTTCTTCCAGGTGTTGGCTATTGTGAATAATGCTGCTATGAGCATGGTGTACAAATATCTTTTTGAGATCCTGCAGCAATCCCAGTGGTGGAACTGCTGCATCATCTGGCAATTCTATGTTTAAATTTTTGAGAAACCACCATAGTGTTTTCCATAGTAGCTGCACCATTTTACACTCCCATCAACAATGCACAGACCATCGCTTATTATTTTGATTGTTTTCTGTTTTGGTTTGTTTCTTTTTTCACTTGGCATGATTTGATATTTTTATAGTAGCCATCCTAAGAATCTTTCCTTCTTTCTTTCTTTCTTTCTTCCTTTCTTCTTTTTTTGAGACAGAATCTCACTCTGTTGCACTGAGTAGAGTGCCCTGGCATCAGCCTACTCACAGCAACCTCAAACTTCTGGGCTCAAGCGATCCTCCTGCCTCAGCCTCCCAAGTAGCTGGGACTACAGGCATGCACCATGCATGACACCTGGCTAATTTTTCTATTTTTAGTAGAGACTGGGTCTGGCTCTTGCTCAGGCTGGTCTTGAACTCCTGACCTCAAGTAATCCTCCCACTTTGGCCTTCCAGAGTGCTAGGATTACAGGCGTGAGCCACCACGCCGGCCGGTAAGCAAATTTCTTTTGATAACAATAACAATGACTACTGTTAGCTAGGTGCTGGAATCCTCGAAACCAACCTCTGAGGTTTAAACATGAGGACCCTGAAGCTAGCAAGGCCAACACCCCGCCAGCAGCCCACAGCTAGAAGCGGGCAGACCTGAGAATTGAGCCCAAATGTGAATCACTCCACATCCTGTGCTCTAACCACCTCACCGCCCTGCCTGCCTTCTCACCATGGATTTCTGGGCACTGATCTGGGTGCCCAGGGATCTCCTGAGCAAGAAGGTAACTGTCCCACCCACAGCCACAGCAAATTCATTTGTCAGCATTTTGTTTGGTGAACAGCCCAGAGAGAATAGAGCACAATAAATACCTCTAGGGCAGGAACCTCACATTTATTCATGTTTATGCTTTCCCCAAAGCACCCACTGTAATGTCTAACATACACTGCTCAATAAATACACATTTTAAATATAAACTGTGGTTACAGGAGTCCAGTTATGAGCATTAAGCCCACACAAGCCTGTGTGACTAGAGCAAACACAGTGGACAGTCACTGTGTACATTACAAATTAGTGATCAAAATAACTTGCAGTATTTTCCTTCCAATTTCTCGCCTCTCACATTTGCTTTTCTGTTTCCTTGTCCTTCATCTACTCTCTCTTTCCTTCTCTCCTCCCTCCCCCACGGCTTTTCTTCTTATATCTTCAGACCATCTATGGAACATGACTTTGTGTCACTAATTACTCTCAAATCCAAAGTGCATCCATTCGTGACCCAATCGCCAGCAAGGACAGGCGTTTCTGAGCAGTCAGGGCTGCACTACGGATGGGGACACAGAAACATCTGCTAAAACGAGACAGATCCTGAACAAATCTAAGTTCTGGTAGGAAGAGAGGAGGAGCCACCTGGATGGGTGGCCAGGCAGTCAGTAATAACCCTACACATCCTGTACCTACAACCAGAGCGAACGGGTTAGTCAGCCAGTCTGAGTGTGTGGCTTCACATGTGTAGAACTGTGCCAGAGGGCAGAACTAGGACCAATAGGCTGAAATGATGGGAAGAAAAGATTGTGGCTTGAGAGAAAAAGCTTTCTTTCTTCCACCTACAGCTGTCCAAAAATGAAATGGGCCATGCTGGGCAACCTGGTAATATCCCTGTCACAGTGTTCTCACAATGTCACCCTGCACCAATGTGACCTGGTGCACACAATGACATTTGAGACCCAGTGTCCAAGGGAAAAGTGGCTCCCTATTAAGGATTGTGTGTGAGACACACCATCAAAATCTCTTCCCTCTGTAAGATTCCATGACTCTAATGTTGGATACCAAGGAAGACAGGTGATGCCAACAGCCCAGTGGTTGATACTTGACACCAGAAGGGGACCAGGCACGGGACTTGTTAAGACTCGTCATAACCACAGCAACAACAGAACATTTGAGAATCATTTGCCAAAGCATTTAGACATTTTTTTTCTGCTAGGCTCTTGAAACAATATCCACTTGTAATGAAATGTAAAGAAAATCACAATTAAACCTTCATTTGTTGGTTATTTTGATTTACTTAAAACTTCAAAAATAACTGAAACCATGAAGTAAAAGATATGCAGGCAATTACAAAATTTACCTTGTTAAAATTTATTTTTTGTATACGTTGGGCATCTATCAAATTTGAAACAATTCGAAAGTCAATGTGGTCCAGAAAGACAAAAATCAACCACTTTTGATTCTATTAATGACCATAAACTCCACATCAAAAACTCGCTTGAAGCCAGGGATTGTGTCCATTCCCATATCTATTTGTTACTCTCCAGGTCACGAAGTCCCTCATTACTTAAAGATGCCGCCCAGCGGGGCATGGTGGCTCACACCTATAATCCCAGCGACTCGGGAGGCTGAGGCAAGAGGATCGCCCAAGCCCAGGAGTTCCAGGCTGCAGTGAGCTATGATGGCGCCACTGCACTCCAACCTGGCAAACAGAGGCCAGGGGACTCATCACCGTTTTTGGAATATCCAGGCCCTTTTACACCTTTGCATTTCCCCTTAAGGCCTTCAGCTGTAGAATTCCTTCTCTCTCTACAAAACCCAGCTGGAACACTTATGTTCTCACTCTCACTAAGAGCCCTTTCTGTTGGCAGGGTACTTTGGACACACATCTAGGACAGCACTGGTCACACTTCTATGTCCTCACGCCCTCACTACTTAAGGTGTCTTTGCAGAGACCACATGGCTGGCCCCTGTGGTCTCTAGGCTCACCACAGTTCCCGGTACCTCACAGGCAGATCAGTTCAATTCACCAAACACCTGCGCCTCCAGCACATGGCAGACCCTGTGCCGGGCAGGACGGTTTAAGACTGACTCACTAGACTCTGAACCTTCCTGGGGCTGAGACACTATAGAAGCTTTTGACTCGATACATGTTTGTTAATGAAAGGAAGGAACAGGGTTCCTCCCCTCTAAGAGAGAAGTGCACAGTATAGTAGTAAAAACAGCTCCCTTTTATTATGCACCCACTGTGTACAAGAAATAATGTTAGGAGATTACATATTAGCTATGTTGATCATCACCACCAACCTGAGGCGAGTATTATCACCTCACAAATGAAGAAATGACGAGAATAACTTGTCCAAAGTCGCAAGTGGTGAAACCCAGATAGGAGCTCAGAGCTCTCTAACTTAGAAGTCCATTTTCACCAATATCATAACGTCTCCCCTCACATTTAAAATGAATAGTCCCTCATAGACATTGAGCACGGGAGATATTCAATATACTATACCTGATTATGCAGGTAGTTACTTGGTTTTGACCAAATATTGCCATTCCTACTTATGGTGCTGCTTTCAATAAACTAATTTATATACTGTAAGAGCAATGCCAACACCAAGCTGCTGCTTGACATATTCACCTTTTCAATCAAATCGAAAAGATTGGGAAAACCCCACAGAAACTGAGACCTCAGCTGCAAATGGCTTATTTCTTCAATAGTGGTGCCACTGCCAAGAAGCTTTAGATAAATGTTTAAGCAAGATTAACGCCGTTTAGTTTAGGTATCAAGTCCCTACTTGCAGATGATGATTACAAGGTTAAGCCTTCTGCTGTCATAAAAAACAGCAATAAATGTCACTTTCAAGCTCCAAATTAATCTCTGGGAAAGGGCCTTCGTGTCCCTCAGTTAATCGTCCACTTGTTCAAAGCAGTAAATGAGTGCTCAATGCCTCTTCATTCTTTGGCTACATTATGTATGCTTTATTATGAAAGAGTCTAGGCAAGAAGTTGCCTCTGATGGAAAAAAGAAAAACCAGCTTCTCTCTAAAAGGCTCCAATGATTTCCCTTCATTGATGCCATAAAATCCAAGGACCAAGTATTCAGTACCAGGGCCAAAGACCCTCAAAGCCTGCCACTCAAGCCTTACCACTGCCTTTCTAGAAAATGTTCTGCTGATGCAGAATGATCCCTGCATGACCCAGTCCTGTCCTTCCTTAGTAGTGCCCCTTCTTGCAATGTGTGTGGTCCTTTCACTTCAGGATTTCACCAACATAAGCAGATTTGTACCCCAGCTCCTAACACTGTACCTGACTCCCAGTAGGCACAGTGAAGAAGGGTTTGCTAAACTGAATACTAAATGTAACAGTGGGAGCTTCTTTAAGAAAATGTTCTCCCTATTTATAACCTTCGCGGGACATCAGCTCTCCTGGGGCAGGTCTGCTTACGATATATCCACACAAGCGTCCTGCTGGCCACTCTGGCTCCAGAGTTCCCTGACTGCTCCCACCTGCCCTCTGCAGACACACTGGCTTCATTCCATTGTTCCTTACACCGCCTCTTCAAAATCACGTAAGTGATGCTTGTTCTTTTAAAAATAAAGACGTACAAAAGAAAAAAATCAGCATTCACCTATCACCCAGAAATAATCACCATTAAGATCTCAGCATAAAAATGTTTCATATGCAGAGCTTATAGATGTTGTGTCCTATATATGAATATTTTATTTCAGAAATGGTATATTACCTACCAATTTGTCCTCAGTTTTTTTTTTAATTATTTAATTATTATTTTTTTTTTTTTTAGAAATACGGTCTCACTATGTTGCCCAGGCTAGACTGGAACTCCTGGGCTCAAGGAATCCTCCTGCCTCAGCCTCCCAAATAGCTGGGACTATAGGCATGCCACCACACCTGGCTCAACTTTTTAAACATATTTTTTCGTATTAGTAACTAACTGAATGCTATCTTTTAGGATATCTAACAGGTATTCCATTATATTGATGTATCTTAATTTGTATTTGTTTAATAAACCTCCCTGTGGGAATGCTGGGCCCACCTGTGTGGATTTTAAACTCTGCTCAAGCCAGCAAGCCAGCCCCCAGGGCTCCAGGCCTCACTCCCCAACAAGCCAGGGGGAGGGGCTCTTCTACCAGATCCCGTTTCTGGTTTCTGTTTGTTTTTGTTTTACATACAGATAGATGTGTATTTGGGCACAAGGTAACATATGTTTCTTAATATAAGTTGTGATCAAAGAAGTTTGACAGCCACTGTTCTACCCCAAGAATGTAACAAGAGGTTGTAGCTTAAGTATCTTTAAAAATAGCCCTGAACTATTGTAGTTAGGATTAAGAAGTTATTATATTGCCAGAACATTAAAAGATTTCAAAATAGCCACTTGAAGGCCTGTAACAGTTTCCATGATAGGGAATTTCAAAATGCACACCTTTCCTCTGCTGAAAAATCAAACATGGCGATGGTGGACAGCAGCAGAGAAGGCAGTGACTGTGGGCTCATCCTCTCGCCCTCTCCCTCCTTCGGGGGCAAACTGCACAAGGACAGAGCAGAAGGTGGTAGAAAGAGCCCTGAAGAAAAGGCAGTGCTGGGTGGGAAGGAAGGTGGGGCTGCAGGCAAAGGGCCTGGGCCCAGGCCTCACCCAGGCAGGGGGAAGTATCACTTCCTCGCTGGCCTCCTCTAGGGCCTTCTCTCTGCGGCCTCCGCTACAGTTCTGCTCTCTGTGACACAGCTTCCCCGTGGAAAGCAGAAGTGGTCCTCCCTCTCCAGAGGGCCCCCGTGAGACTAGCTTCTCCATTCCCCTCAACCCCGTGGGGATTAACGTTTCCAGGAAGAGCGGAGCCACCCAGTAGGCCCAAACATCTAGACGATGACGACATTGCTTCAGCTGGAGGCAGAATGACGACAGCCCCATCTCTCCCATCTCGCTGCTCACTCCGACCAGCCCCTCGGGGTGGCCCAACAGAGTGGCCAGAGCTCCCCACCAGATGTTTTACCAGTACAGGGAGGAAGGAGGAAACTAGACAGGAGCGTTGGCAGGGAGCTTCCAACCAGTACGATTTGGTGTCACTAAAGAGGAGTGAGAGAGATTTCACGTGCTCACAGAAAGGTGGGAGCGCAGCCGGCAGGCAATGTTTGACTTTGTCTGAAGCGTGAGCTGTAGAAAGGAAATGAGACAGACTAAAAAACCCTCTGAGCTATGCAAATAAAGACTCCTTCCCAATGCTCTACAGCTCAACAAAAGCAGAGCCGCAACCATTGAGAAACAGTCACTCAAATGGATCCTGTAAATTTAACCCCATGTGTCATTTCACAGGACATCATTTAGGGATCTTAGTACTATAGGAACAATGAGCACAGTTACAATAATGAGACTAACTGATCATCTCTTCTCATAAATGACCAGTTCATCTCATGTCAGTTCCTGGTTTGAAGAAGCTTCTGTAAGATGTTAGAGAAAGAACTGATGAGGGGAGAGGGAGAAGTGGAGTTGGACCTTCGTTGAGGGTTAATAAAGCACCCAGAAACAAACAACTTTAGTCCTGGCGCAGTGGCTCACACCTGTAATCCTAGCACTCTGGGAGGCCAAGGTGGGAGGCCAGGAGTTGAAGACCAGCCTCAGCAAGAGCGAGACCCCGTCTCTACTAAAAATAGAAAAATATAGCCAGGCGTGGCGGCTCACGCCTGTAGTCCCAGCTACTTTGGAGACTGAGGCAGGCGCATCACTTGAGCCCAGGAGTTTGAGGCTTCAGTGAGCTATGATGATTGCACTGCATTCTAGCCTGGGTGACAGAGTGAGACCTTGTCTCTAAAAATGAAACAAAACAAACAAACAAAAAACACTTTGGAAGAGTTTTATACCAATGAAAATTATATCCTGATTGTAAATACAGCTTTCAAGAAATAGCTTTGTGGCAAATGAGGGTAGCTGACAGCTTACTCAGTAAGGAGGAAAAATGAAGTATAGAACAGAATAAAGGAAAAGCCCAAGAGTAAACAACAAAGGCTGTTACAGGCCCCTGCACTTGTCAACATGGAGGAGCCTTTTTAATACATCATCCCAAGTGATTATTTAAATCTGTGATTCTAAATTACAAGAGCCCTTCCAGCTAACTGAAGCCAAAGATGCTGGACTGTTACAAAATGTCTAATTCCTCAATTGGCAGATTTCCATACCATTTTCTATACTTGGGTGTCTTCCCCAAATGGGAACTTACTCAAAATAAATTTTAGAAATGATGATAGAGGGAACTCAAAATTTCACAACTTAAGTATCAGGAAACTAGGCAGCTGTAAGAAATCTTTCAGTGTTTCTGACTGAAAAAAGTAGAAAACCAAATCAACTTCCTCTTTCATGTTCTCTTCATTATCAGCCTTAAAAGATGGGAGGCAATGTATATCTGTTATAGAAATAGTGGCTTAGAATGGCACCTTGCACACAGCAAATGCTCAGAAAATGGGATATGTGTTTTAACGGGCATTCTATCAGCCCTGTCTCCATACTTCATATTTTCACCTTGACTGACGCTCTCCCTCTTACAGCAACCACACAAGGCGGCTGGCTGTACATCTAGTGGAGGCTGGAGGGAGCCCTTTTGAAAAGTATTATTAGGGCACTTCCATATTAACCGACAAGCACTGGATAGCCCCCAAGGCAGTCACTGGAGCTGCTTAGACAGCAGCCAGTATAGATGTCATCTTAGCAGTTATTGGAGACCCTCCACTCCCACCCCCAAGCAGGAAGCAGTGCTGACAGGCACAGAAATTCATTTCCAGAAGGCACCTTAAGTGTCCAGCTTGATGGTGCATCTGCTCCTATATCCCAAGCAGTTAGCCACTTAGTTCAGATAATTACCAAGTGATTTAAAAACAATTACCTAGAGGCTGGGTGCAGTGGCTCACACCTGTAATATCAGCACTCTGGGAAGCTGAGAGGAGAGGCTAAGGTGAGACCAGCCTGAGCAAGAGCAAGACCCCCGTATCTACTAAAAATAGAAAAATTAGCCAGGTGCGGTAGTATGTGCCTGTAGTCCCAGTTACTCTAAGGCTGAGGCAGGAGGATTGCTTGAGCCCAGGAGTTTGAGGTTGTAGTGAGCTGTGATGACGCCACTGCACTCTAGCTGAGGCGACAAAACAAGACTTGGTCTCAAAAAAAAAAAGAAAAGAAAAAGAAAAAAATTACCTCGTGATTCTGTTTTTAAAATGTTTATTAAATGATAAATTAGTTTCTTTGCTTTTAAGTGCAAATGGTCCCCAACTTATAATGGTCTGATTTAGTATTTTTCAATTTTGCCATGATGCAGAAGCAAAATACATTTAGTAGAGACCCTACTTCAAGTACCCATATAACCATTCTGTTTTTCCCTTTCAGTAAAGTATGTAATAAATTACATAAAATATTCAACACTTCATTATAAAATACACCTTGTTAGATGATTTTGCCCAACTGTAGGCTAATGTAAGTGTTCTGAGCATGTTTAAGTTAGGTTAGGCTAAGTTATAATGTTCTATAGGTTAAGCATATTAAATCTATTTCCAACTTATAATATTTTCAACTTATGATTTGGTTTATTGGGACATAATCACATTGTAAGTAAAGCAGCATCTGTAATAGAGTACCTGCTACAGGTCCAAAGGTGGACAAGTGGGAAAAGCCAGGAAACATACTTACTACTCCCAACGGTGCCACTTAACCAGGCCTGTGACCTTGGACAAGTCCCCGAACCTCTTTTTCTATATCTGTCCCTGCCTATCCTTTAGGGACCACAAGAGGTTCAAATCAAATCAGAGTTCATGAAGGCTTCAGAGTCCTGAACAAATGAAAGGTGTTAGCATCACCATTGCTAGGAAGAGCCCAGGAAAGGTCTACAGCCGTCTCTGCTGTCCATGTGGCAATGATCAATGTTCCGACTAATGATTGTGGTGACCCTTCAATGTTAACACTAATCCATGTATCATTGAGATCATCAGTCTGAGTGAGCCGTAACAATGTTCTGTGCTGGGGGCATGTACACATTGTATTCTTATTTAGAAAATTAGCATAGGCTTGTATATGGATAATATGGTTTAACTTTGTTAAGTTACAACTCTATATATTTATGTGAACCAACCAGAATCTTGGATGCTTCAGCAATTTATTTCTGAATACAAATACTACAGATGGAACTAAAAGGCTTTGATAGTGACTGTTTCAAAAACCTGTGCTGGACCACTTTTCTGCTAAAAGGAAGCCATTGGAGGCGGGTGACATTGCAAAGTTTCCACATACCTTTGCAACATCAGTGACTCTAGGATGACGAGGGTCTTCTGGATGGGGCCAACTACCTTTGCAGGAGAAATCTTACCACTAACACATCAGCACCTCTCTTCCAGTGAGACAGTGCTGAGTGGAGATTCTCATTTCAAACACTAGTGCTGGGTAGCTTCACAGTCAACAAAGCCCCTCAAATCCCCCTTTTGGAAACCAGGACAGAAAGGGCCAGTAGGTTCTACATGCCTTAGAGACCAGTGCTGTCTCTTCATCTCTGTTATGTCCTCAGCTTTGCACAGGGCCAGGTCAGAGCAGGCCTTCCTTCTCCTTCCAGGTATTCTCGACTGAGCACCTACTATGTGGTAGATGCACAGATAGCACAGGGACTATTGTTTTGGACAGACCTATAAAGCTGTTTTCCCGGAGCTTCTATTGTAGCGGTGAATACAGACAGTAAACATGCAGACAGATCGTGATACAACTCTGGTCGCTGCTCTGAAGGAAATGAGGGCTGCATAAATGGCCCAAGTGGCTTATGCCAAATCACAGCTCTGGTAAATGGTGGAAGAGGCCAAAACTCAAGTTTCCTGTCTCCTACTTTCTCTTCTCCTACATCCGCTGCCCTCTACCCTTCACTTGGGAGGAGAGTCACACCATTTACATCCAGAGAGGCCCAGCCAGCAAAGGCTTCTGTGATCTAACTAAATTTCTTCAAGCCTCAACACGTTACTTCCTTACCTCCAAATGAGAATGGAGGGAATAGCTGGGTCCCACCCGCTACAGGAAAGCTCTCTCCTTAGGAAGGGCTTAGTCAGCACCCGCACACTTTCAGCGCCCGCTCCCCAGGGTGCCGCTTGAGGTGTTGGCTGCACAGAGACAACATCCCTACAGCGAGTGGGAGCGGACGACAAACCAGAAGTCAAACATCTTTATTGGCTAGTTCTTCGGGAGTCAGACTACCAGGCCCTGCTTTGGCACAGCAGATAGAATTAGTTGCAATAAATAACAATAACCACATCGTTTATGAAATGCTGGCCTAGTATGCACCAGGGGCTTTCTGTGTACTAACCAGCCCATGAAGTAGATACGCTCTCTCCAAGATGAGGGAACCCAAAGGGAGAATTTCAATAATGAGCCCCTTCGTACACAGCTAGAAAACTGCAAGGCCGGAATTCTGAGATGGCAAAGTTGAGTGGATTTGGGGTAATTAACACACACACACACACACACACACACACGCGTGCGCGCGCGCATATACAAAGAAATGAAGGCAGAACCACAGGTCTACCGGACAGGCGGGCTATTAGTGGGAACATTACAAATGCACAGCGTGGAGAAGATGCCACAGCCAGCCAAGATAACGTAGAAAGTGGGAACTGACGCCTACACCCTTCCCCCAAGGCGAAGGAAAGGCAACCCCTGAATTCTTAAAATAACTCTCGCTTCCTCTGGGCGGCCAAAGCACCGGACTGCTGCTCTGCAGGCCTGGAGGCGCCCGGCTCGGCGGGAGGGTGAGCGCCAGCCTCCGCAGCTGCCCCAGGACGTCACGCTCCTGCGTGGGGCCACCGAGGAGGGCGGCTGTCCCCGGGCCGAGCCCCACCGCCCGTCTCTGGGGATCCAGGGCCAACTGGGGAGACCGGATTGTGCAATCCGAGGAGTCCTCTCCAGGATCCCCGCCGTGCGTCCGCCCCGCGTAGGCAGGGGCTTTCCCGCTGGGCGCGGGGAGTGGCCGGAGCCGGGACAGCTGCTGGCCCTCAGGCTGGAGCCGGCAGGCACCGCCGTGCGCCCGTCCCGGCGCTCGCACCTCCCACCACCCCCCTGCGCTGCTCAGCTGCGGACACCTGCGGAGCCGCCCGCCCCCGCGCCCTGGCTCCCCCAGGCGAGGTCACCCACCGGCTGAAGGCTTCTGGGGTGCCCTCGCCGCCGGGGCTGGGCGCCGGTGCGGCCAGAAAGCGGCCCGCGACCCCTGCCGCGCTATGCCCCCCAACCCCGCTCCCTAGCCCTGCCTGCTCCCGGGACTCCAGCTGGTGGCTCGGCCGCAGACCCCGCACCATCCGCCCCGGCGCCCTCGCCCACCCCCGGGATCGTGCCGGGGACTCACCCGCTCGCAGTGAAAGTTTCGGGGCCGCGGCGGCGGAGCTCCACGGTGACCTGAGTTCAGAGGAGGGGCGCGACGGGGCAGCCCAGGGGACCCAGGTGGGGAGGGGCTGCGGGCTCGGGGCCCGGGTAGCGCGGCCGCCCCGCCTGCCGCGGGCTGGAGGCTGCAGCGCGTCGGGCCCGGAGGCACCACGGCCCGGAGGCACCACGGCCCGGGAGCGAGCTGCGGCGCGGCCCGGCGCGGCGGGAGAGGAACTGGCTGTCTCTGGGCTCGGCCGAGAGGTCTCAGCTACTTCCTGGTGCTCGGATTTGCATACTGCACCCGGAGGGCGGGGAAGTGACCGTTTGGTCCCTGCCCAAGGTTTGGGTGTTTGGTATGGCCGTCGCGCAGGGCTTTGAAGGCAGAGAAACTTGGCGCCTGAGAGCACAGGTTGGAAGAGTGGGTCAGCCTCGGGCCCAGCATTATCCTGTAGGGATGGACGGAAGGGTCTCCAGAGGAGCCTCTGCGTCGTAGGCTTATCGACCATCGACGACACCTCTGGCGTCTCCTTTCCTTTCCTTCCCTTCCGACCTACTCCAAGGCGTTAGGAAGTGAGGTGCCCCTGGGAGCAGAAGAGGTGCGCTCTGATCCCTTCCAACACTTGGAGGTCTCTAGGGAGAGCATGAGATGTGCCGAGTTGAAGCTCAGGGTCTCGTTGAGTTCTTAGTAATCAATACAGAGTAGGTTCCTTAAGGGTGACTGCTCAGGGCATTGGTGGGGGAGGTGGAAGGTGTGGCTGTGGCTGTCAATGGCCTGGCAAGTGCTCGGTTTCTCAAAGCCTCAGTTTCCTCCCAGGAAAATGGAGATATAAGGATGCCTACCTCGCATAATGGCTTTCTGTAGAGGGCTCACACTGCCTAGCGTGCAGGCATGGTGGCTGTTACTACTTCATTCCTACTGCTGCTGCACCCCTGCCTGTAGCACAGTGCTTGGCACATAGCAGGTGCCTAACCGGTGTTTGCTGAAAGAATGACTGACTGCATGTTCAAGCTCATGTTCCAACCCAATAAGTGACACTTACAAATCCAAGATACGAGATTAGTCACAGTCGCCCTGGACGCCCACTTGTTCTAAACCAGATTATGTTCACTGGGATTCCCAGCATTGCACTGCCTTGTAGAATTTACAAAGAAACAAATGGGGCACTGTAGGAGACTTGGTCTTTGCACTAATAACAGCAAACATTTACATAGGCCTGAGGGGCACCAGGCACTGCCCTAAGCACTTGCTTTCTTTCATTTCTGAAGAGTCTGGCCCCAGCTACAGTGCAACAGGTCAAAGCTGCCACCTTGTAACACAATCTGATACAACCGTCATTTGTTACCACTAAAGGAGTACTAAAGTTTACGAATTCCTTAAAAGAAAAAAAGTAGGGTGGTTTATACCTATGAGGTTCACTGGTAAGCAATTTGCTGCTGAAGAGGAGGGCGTGGGTTAGCCTTGGAAAACGGTGTGATTGACGTCAACTAAGAATCCTATGGAGTAATTCACTACCTGAGGGCCCATTTCCTGGACTTTTCTTCAGAATGACCTGTTGAATATACTGCCCTAAATTATCTACTATTGCCAAGGAGTCATTGATTGAGATCCTGGCTAAAGGTATGTGGCAAATAATAGGAAGCAAAATGTTTGGTGGTGGTTAATCCACTGAATGTCCCGTCAGTGCTTTTGATGTTTCTTGCAGTAAGGAACAAAGCATCCCCAGGCAGACCCGAGCTTGCATCCAGCTCTGCCACTTCTGACTCCTCATGCACAAGCATGCGGGCTAAGTCCATCTCTTTATTCTTATTTAGAAAAAACAAAAACCAAAAAACAATACTCTGCTTATTCCCACTCCTCAGGCTGTATTCACGTATCCTGAATATTTCCTCCACCCATTCTCCATCTCTGTCTGTCTTCCTTAAAGTCCTGTGAAAGTTCTATTATATTTCCCAGGAAAGTTTCATTCAAGCCCCCATGGGTAGCCACCTTTTCTAGGCATCTACAACACTTAAAGTGTGCTACAGTCATTTAAACTAGACCTAGGGACTGTTTAACAGGGTTTGTCTTTGTTTCTCATGTTAGATTTCTCTTCTCAATTACTGGTAAACAGTAAACTCCTTTTTGGAAGGCATTGCTTTTTATATTTATTTATTTCCCACTATACCTCCCAAAAGTTCTGTTGGGTGCTTTAAAATACTTCATTAGTATTGGTTGATTAGGTAATTAATTGATTGGCTGGTTTATCTCAACAATGTTCTCTAAATTGAGCACAGAATACTGTGATCAGAGGCAGGTTGCGAATCGACAAAGGCTCCCTTGATAGGGTGGGCAGCCCTTTGAAGAAAGAAAGGAATATGACCTGCAGGACAGAAGAAGGAAGTAGTGGGAATTCATTAACTATGTACAATGTATCCTCTTTTTCGCAGATACGGTATTTGTGAATTCATCTACTTGCTAAAATTTATTCGCGACCTCAAGCTCAATACTCAAGGTCCTTTCCCAGTCTTTTGCAGGCACATGCATCACAGAGCAGTGAGAATTTTACACCACCCAGAGCACTTCTTCCCAGCTGAGGTGGAACAAGCTCTAGACAGGCAATGCTCTGGCTTCTTGTTTCAGCTCTCATACTGTAAACGAGAGTCCTTTTTGCAGTCTATTTAGTATTTCCGCATTTTTGTGCCTTTTCTTGGCAATTTCACTGTTTATAATGGCCCCCAAGCATAGTGCCAACGTGCTGTCTGGTGTTCCTAAGCACAAGAGATTGTGATGTGCCTTAGGGAGAAATATGTGTTAGATAAGCTTCCTTCAGGCATGACTTACAGTGCTGTCGGCTGTGAGGTCAGTGTTAAGGAATCAGCAGTATGTTAAATAAGTTGCTGTTGAACAGAAACATATAAAACAAGGTTACATATAAATCAGTGGGTGAAAATGTTGTGGCCAGAGAGACTCACAGCCACCTAACCCTGTATTTTCCCCTAAGAGCAATGTTCAGTATTAGCTACTTCGGTATTCACAGTAACTTTGTAGAACATAACTACCTCGAATAATGAGAATTGACCATAATTAAGAACATCCCATCATCCACTGGTAGGAAAATAAAATGTCTGACCTCAAGGAAATTCTCCTTTAACACAGATCATCATCATCACCTGCTTGATCACAGCACGTACGGCTGGGATTGGTCATTCTCGGCTCAGCCTTTCATATCAGTCCACCAAATCCTCTGGTCTGCAGCCTATCCCACTGCCACTGTGTGGACTTTCCCTAGTGCCCTTTCTGCTTTTCTAGAAGCCACCGTCCAGGGGTTCAGACCATTTAGTCCAACTCAGGAACTCTTACGGGTTGTTTTGCAAGCCCCCTGGTGGGCTTTACCAGGAGTAGCCGAGTAGCCACTAAGATTCTCCATCTGACTCTTATAAACATGGCCACAGATGTAAGGCCCAAGTAGCAAATAACACAGAGCAGAGATGCTCAACCCTGCTGGCACATCACATTCACCTGAGCTGCTAAACTAGCCCTGTGCCCAGGCCCTACCTAGACCAGTTAAATCAAAGTCTCTAGAGAGCAAGGAACCCAATCACCAGAGACTTTAGAACTTGCCAGGTGGTTCCAATGAGCTGCCAAGATTGGGAATCACTGGTGGAGAGCCTCAACCAAACATCCTGGGAGAATGTGGGGCGTATTTACCAAACAAATGGGTTTCACCACTCTTCCTAATAAAGTAGAATACAATAGAAGCCCTCTCCTGTAAAGCACCAATTGATGAATCAAAAAAGTTGTTGGAAATGGGGAAATCCTAAAAATGATATAAATGTGCCTTAAACATTTTACTTGAACTTTTTTTTTTTTTTTTTGAAACAGAGTCTCACTCTTTTGCCCGGGCTAGAGTGAGTGCCGTGGCATCAGCCTAGCTCACAGCAACCTCAAACTCCTGGGCTCAAGCAATACTTCTGCCTCAGCCTCCCGAGTAGCTGGGACTACAGGCATGCGCCACCATGCCCGGCTAATTTTTTCTATATATTTTTAGTTGTCCAGATAATTTCTTTCTATTTTTAGTAGAGACAGGGTCTCGCTCTTGCCCAGGCTGGTTTCGAACTCCTGAGTTCAAACAATCCGCCCGCCTCGGCCTCCCAGAGAGCTAGGATTACAGGCGTGAGCCACCGCGGCCTTTACTTGAACTTTAACGGGTCAGGTACTTTCGTTTGGTGCGGATCTCTCAGGTAAAGCCAGGGCGTTCCCTCTGGGCATAGCTCTGCTTAGCATTCTGTTGTCATTTTTCTCTCCCAAGCAACACCCAGGAGACTTCATCTCTGGTTTCCCTTTACAGCTTTGCTGAAGCAGAGGAAGGGCCTGCAAAGCCATCTTCCTCTGTAATCTTATCTTTCACTGCTGCTTCCTCCACACCTCATTCAGCAGAATTATTTGCTTTTACCATTTTACCTGCGACTCTTTCCAAAGATTCAACTTAGTTTTACATAGGAACAACTTCCTCACTCATAGTTTTTAAGTTTGTATTTCATTAAATTGCCTATTTGCAATCCAGGCACAATAGACATAAAAACAACTAGCTTTTGGAAAACTATGTACGCGTTCCAGAGAGTAGAGGAGCCACCTTGCTGGAGGGAAGAAATAGCAATTTACAAAGGGGAAACAAATAGGAATGTTGCCTCAGCCAGGTTTGTTGGGAAGAGGTTGATTTCGGAAGCTCTTCTCACAACCACCTCCAACCAGCAACTGGGTGGGTGGTTTTATGTTAAATTCTCCTCAGCAGTCCTCACAAGCATTTTATTTCTTACACTTTATAGATAAGAAAACAGCCTCGAAGTGGGGAAATGACCTGCCAAGCCCACCTCCCTGAAGTGGACATGCTGGATTTTTACTACCTGTCTGACTGACATCAAAGCTCGTACCCTTGGATTACAAAGCCTTCTACACTGCGTGGCTTTCTCGGTCTGAAATACCTCAGAAACAGCACAGTGTTCCCAAAGTAAACAGGGTTAAATCCTAGCTGGCTGAGTCCTCAATTATTTTACATTATAAAGAAATAAGCCACCCGAACAATAAATTATTAACACGGAGTCACATAATAATAGTAATAACATCAATAACAATCAGAGCTTGAATCTTATAAAATTTACAACAAAGTTAATCTGTCATTCAACATACACAGAACTGTGCTACATGATAATTAGACCAAAATAGTAAACTATGCATTCACAATGGCCCGGTACAGTCAGATGAGGGGTTTCCAGACTCTACCGGGGAATGTCCAGAGGTAAGAAGGAGAAGCACAGTGACTTCATCTCTGCCTCTCTGAGGGGGGTGGGGGGCGGTGTCCCGGCTCCCTCCTTCCCTGCCTTCTGCCTCCAGCCGGGACGCCCAGCCCCCTAATCAAGCCGGCCTCAAGACCCTAGTATCTGCCCTGTCCCGAGTTTTAATTCTGGAAGTGCCAAACCTGTTTTCGAGGTGCCCTTATGGTATCTAGGAACTCATGGTTTTAGTTTTTCATATTGACATGATTTTAGACTGAAAGGAAAGTTCCAAAAATAGCACAAAGAATCACCATACATCCTTCAGCCAGATTCCACACCTGTTAACATTTAACCACATTCGTGCTCACGAGTGCTCACACTCTCTCTCCCCCCAGCTATCTATGAATTTTCTAAACTGCTGGTTGACAGTGTTGGAGACATGAGGCTCCTTTACTCTTGATCACCCACACTACTCAGTGTGCATTGCCTAAAAACGGAGACATTTTCCTATCAGGAGACTAATATTGATACGACCCTATTAATTAATCTATAGACCATATTCAAATACTGGCAGTTGTCCTAATATTATAAATAATAATATACTTTACAGCAAAAAAAAAGCAAGATCATGCTTTGCATGTAATTATGTTTCTTCAGTCCTCTTTTAACTTCAAACAGTTCTGCAGTATTTGTGCTTCATGATATTGACATTTTTTAAAAGAATGCAGGTTAGTTATTTTGTATTTCAATTTGGTTTTAGGTGCTATTTCCTTATAATGAGATTCAGATTTTGACTTTTTGGCAGGAGCACCGCCGACATGAAGTGCTGTGTGTTCTTCTCAGAGCGGCATATCAGAGGGTCCACTTCCCCCATTGCTAGTGAGGTTAATTTTGATCACTTAGTTAAGGGGGTTTCTGCCTGGTTTCTCCACTCTAAAAGCATTATTTTTCCTGTTACAAATAATCAATATCTTGTAGGGAGATATTTTGATACTATAAGTTTCCTGTTCTTCATAAAACTTTTAACCACTGGCATTAGCATTCATTGATGATTTTTTTCTTCTGGGACTTTCCTGAGGTGAGCGATGATTCTTGCCTGAATCAATATTACTGTGATGATTGTTGCCACATGGTATATCCTATGACTCTCAAATAAAAAGAACTTGCTGGAATTGGATTGTATCAGTCAAAGGAGGTAGAAGGAATTTGGAAAAATAGGTGGCAAGAATCAAGGAGAAAAGCATAAAAACCACTTAGTGTGGAGAGCAGTATCACGACGTAGTTTACCCAGAGCTTTCTTAGGGTCTGTTAGCACTGGGAGAACAGCAGTTTGGATGAAGGCACGGGACGAGGAGTCATGGCACCCAGGCCACCATGAAGGAAGTTGGACGTCGAGGGAAGTAAATCAGTGTATTGTGGAGGCAGGAGCTGGAGAAGTAGGGAGCACTGGGCAGGAAAGAGCTGCAGAAAGAGACCTCCCCCAGGGACAAACTTCACAGTGCGTCGTGTAGACATCGATCTGGAAAGCTGGCTGTGTAACTTAATTCCCTCTGTGAGATACTGCCCTGCTAATCACTTAGAATGTTCACAGCAACAAACAAGTCCATTGACAAGGGGGAAGGGATGCGGCGGGCCAGTCTCCACGAGTATGCAGAGGCCATCGATGCCACCCTAAAACTAGGCAAGGCGACTGCCAAGCGGGCGGGGCATGGATGCCCACGGGGTGTGGACCAGCAGATGCTCGGCTGCAGTGCTTCCAGGCTCTTCCATTACATTTTCTATTCTGTCTTCTCTTAAGCTCTCCTTTTCCTCACCTTCCAGAAAGCAAAGGCCACCTGAGTTGGTTATGTATCTCGGTGACATGAGTGTGAGTGTCTGGGCTCGCCCAGCGGGATAGATTCTGCTCCTCCAGCTGTTGGGAGAAGCCTCGGGACCGGGCTCGCATGCTTCTTCCAGCTCAGGGCCTGGAGCCCAACCTCAGCAGAGGTCTCCCAGCTGCTGGTCCCCCTCTCCTATCCATTCTCCCTCTGTCTCTTCTCCACTGCACATGCCAGAGGTTCACTTCTGCTCTCCAAGATTTCTCTGCCACACCCCCAGCCTGGAGACAGCCTGTCTGAACCATGTCCGCTTCCCCGCCCTGGCCTCACCCTCCTGGGACCTCTGTCTCTAAGAGAGTAGCATGTATTAATATCTATGCTTACATGTGGGTAGAGTGGTAAGGATTGAAAAAACTAGTGTTTCCATGGAAAACAGGTGACGTTAGCACAAATGATTACAGATACCAAGGAATTAATAAAGAAAAAAGGAACATCTTCTTTTGGAATTCTTTTAGGCTTCAGAAAAATTCTAATAACTTTCATAAAATATGATTTCTGTATAAGTTGTCAGAAGGAAGAGTTTCTTAAAATCCAATATTAATAGGTATTACATGGAAAAATATTTATGGTCAAAAATATTTGGCAACTTTTTGAGTTGAGCCCAGTCTCACAAGGCTCCAAATAG
>NW_012153174.1:5494666-5497750 GCF_000956105.1 Propithecus coquereli
GGCCTCCCAGAGTGCTAGGATTACAGGCATGAGCCACCACGCCCGGCCTGAACTATAGGATTTTGAACCTGAATTGCTCATTTACGTGGCCCGAGGATGATGAAGAGGTGCTTTCCGTACCCGTGATTGCTGGAAAACTAGACCTAATTTGACTGTTTGCTCATCTATAAAATGAGTCACATCAGGCTGTGAAGGCAGCCAACAGGGTTCCTGTTCTAGGGATAAGGTGGGGATGGCAGGAGGTGGAGGAGCTGGTGTAGAACGTTGGCCAATACCATGAGTGTACACAGTACTGAGGGTATTTGGGGCAGCTCAGGCCATGCCAACAGACACCTTTATGTTTTTTTTGTTTTGTTTTGTTTTTTTGAGACAGGTCTTGCTCTGTCACTCCAGCTAGAGTGCAGTGGCATCATCGTAGCTCACTGCAGCCTGAAACTCCTGGGCTCAAGTGATCCTCCTGCCTCAGCCTCCCAAGTAGCTGGGACAACAGGCACCACCACGCCCAGCTAACTTTTCTATTTTTTGCAGAGATAGGGTCTCTCTCTTGCTAAAGGCTGATCTCGAACTCCTAGGCTCAGACTATTCTCCCGCCTCGGCCTCCCAAAGTGCTAGGATTACTGGTGTGAGCTGCCACATCCAGCCCTTTATGTCTTTTGTTTTCGCTCACATGCCTCCCCTGACCTCTGTCTCCACAGGGCCAAATCTTCAAGGACCAGTGCAAGTGACACTCGTAAAGATGCGTCCTCCAGGTACACTCAGCACATCTCTTCCTCCCTTGAAATCCTGTGGAAAGTGACCTTGAGTTCTTGTTGGCACTTGTCACTTTATACCTTATTCTGATATTGTTATTTATCTCTCTGGAGCTCTTATACTAGACAGTGAACTCCTGAAAGAGGATCTAGGCCTGTTCTTTTGTTTTGTTGCTTTGTTTTGTTTGTCGTTGCCCGTTGCCCTAGGCACACGAGTGCAAGGCACTCAGAGTGAGTTTGCTCCATGAAGGGTTGCTGTGGTATAAAGGGAAACTGCTGCTATGTCGGACCCTGGACAGGCAACATTTTGCTTTGGTTTGTGGGAGAAAATCTGCTAATGGTGATCGAGTCTCCAATATGCTTTGGGGGCCGGGCCGGTCACTTCCACGCGTTATATACGTGTGTACACACACACATACTTCTTACGGTGATCTTTGAGGCACGTGCTATTAACCCTGTCTTACCTTCCATGAAACTGAGGGGTTAAGGAGGTTTTCCAAGATCACACAAGCCACTCGCAGCTGGTGAGTGACTTTAGGTGCAGCCATGCAAGCCTGTGGCCTTTCCCCCGTGCCGCCACGCTCCCTGTCCTCATCTCCGCCCACCTTAAAGGTTCTGCTGCAGCTTTCATGTCAAGCTTTGACCATCCTAGAACGGGGGCACTTAGGATAGCGCTGGCTGCCCTCGAGCACTCCTACACAGGTCCTCTGTATTTCACAACGCGGGAACCTTGGAAATATTCAGACTTAGCCCTAATATTCACAGAACCAAATGGAGGTCCAAATTCCATGTGTCTAGTCTATATAAATCAAATGACAGTTAAGTAAAATACGGTCTCTCCTCCTGCTTGACAAATATATCTCTGTATTAGTAAAAGTTTTCCAGAGAAAAAGAATAAATGAGAGATACCTAGCAACTACCTATCTGAGAGAGAAAGAGATGGGGATTTATCCTAAAGACTGGGCTCACGTGATTGCAGAGACGGGCGAGTCTGTAACTGCATGGTAGGCTGGCAGACGGGAGACCCAGGGAAGAGTGGATGTCACAGCTCGAGTTCAAAGGCAATCTGCTTACAGAATTCCCTCTTCCTCGTGGAACTGCAGTCTTTTTCTTAAAACCTCCGACTGATTGGACGAGGCCCACTCACGTTATGGAGGGGAATCTGCTCTACTCACAGTCTACTGAATTAAATGTTAATCTCTTCCACAGAATACCTGGTCTGCCCAGGAACACTTGAGCAGGGACTTCGAGGTTTGTGGTCCTTGGAGCATGATCTGGAAGGGTCCATGGGCTCCAGGAGAGCACAAATGCACAGACTCCTCTCCGAAAGGCAAGCCCAGAGCAGGGCTCTTCGCTGTGTGAGAAAGGGGCGAGGCTGCTGCAGGACTCCAGGGAATGGAGCGTGGTGGTGCACCGTCGGCCTTCCTGCCAGGTGCGAGGACTGAGGTTCAGAGAGCTTCGGTTACGAACCTCAGGGACTCAGCTCCTTCAACACAGGGCAGGCACCACCATCGCCATTTTTGCAGGTCAAAAGTGGTTGAATATTGGCAAATGTACATGGTTCAACATACTACAAAAGTTTTGTACTTAATGCTAACAGTATCTTTATTATAAATATAGGCCAGTCTTTCAATTACACTCTCTGGAAAATAAAACAAAAGCAAAGTCTTAACAAAATTAGACCGAAGATGAAATGGAATTACTATGTAACCTGTCTTGAAGCTTAGTGAAAGAAAAAGTAACTTTGGACCAATAGAGATGGAGTCAGAGATGCAAAAATGTAACTTCAGACTTGATCTAAACTTCTGTCTCTTACTTACTCTGGTCTTGGCGAGTTTTTGAGGGTGGTTGGGCCCACACAGGTGGATTTTGTTTAAGTGGCTGGAATGCTTGGGCTGGAAAGAAAACAGGATGTAAGATGGTACTTGTGATAATATTGGGGTAAAGAAACAACAATGCTCTATAGATTATTTTAGAATGAATTATTTCATAACTCGTGACAAGAGATCTATTAATATGAGGTGGAAAGGGCAGATATGATTTCCACCCCAGTTTTTCGACGAGAGAGAAGGTAACTAACGTGTGTGATAGGCGTCGTTCAAGGGACATCACTGATATGTCCTCCAGTCCTCAAAGCCAGCACTGCTACTCTGACCCTCCTCTCACAGGTGAAACTAAGAGCCTTTGTCAAGGTCACATAGCTAGTGAGTGGTCTCCCCAGCCAGAACCAGGTGCTTCCCATTGGCCTGTGTGACGTTATTCATGATGACTCAACCTCACGTGTTCCTTCTCTGCCTCAAATGCGGATGGCACGTGGCCACATCTGAAGTCAGAG
>NW_012153174.1:5497817-5498226 GCF_000956105.1 Propithecus coquereli
TTTGGTTCTTACCACGTCTCGTACACGGCCACCGTTGTTGTAAGCTGGGAAGTATCTGGATTCTAATTAGCGTGAAGAGGTGTTGCTGTGCTTCAGTATGACCCTCATAGGCTTGTCTTCCCAGAGTGTGTCAGACCAACAAGCTAGTGATGTCGTGTACCCAGCCACAGTGTTAGGGAGATCTCTACGGCTTCATTGTCGTCACTTTCCATTCCTTACTTCCACCTCCAGAAAAGCCCAGAAAATGCAGAGCATTCCTCCAGGTCACTCAGTAAAATCCTGACAACCCTCTAAAAAGCACAGTTCGGACCGGCGTGGTGGCTCATGCCTGTAATCCTAGCACTCTGGGAGGCCGAGGCGGGCGGATTGTTTGAGCTCAGGAGTTCGAAACCAGCCTAAGCAAGAGCGA
>NW_012153174.1:5508436-5511814 GCF_000956105.1 Propithecus coquereli
CCCTGTGAGAAAGGTGTTCCAGAGAGATGCACTCAGGAAATGATTGAGAACTAATCAAGCAAGCTGTACTAATCAAATACCTTAGGCTACAGACAAATTGAGGGGAAAAATTCAAATTTTAGGAAAATTTATAAAAGAAGTTGAAGAGGCCATATGGTCTGTGTATACACATATATATACGCACATGTATGCATACGCGTATCATGACATATGTGTGACATGAGTTTGGAAAGAGGAACAAGAAATGGGAGCCCCTGAAAAGGCTCCACTAGACTCAGGCTAGCTTTGCGAGCAGCAGGTTTCAAGTCCGAGACAGTCATTGGCAAAACTCTTCTGTCAAGAAGTAGAGAAATTTGAAGATGCAACAAGTTTTCTGAAAACCATATTCTGTTTTCAGCTTTTCTGTTAATTTATACATGTTACATGCCTTGCATTGCCCTGATCAACAGACCGTGGCCTGGCTATCACGAGTGACACCGAATTGGTTAATAAACCAGCTCCAGGATTAGCGTTAAGACGGACACGAGAGCTGTAACTGGCGTTGACTCTTTCCATATGTGTGTGGCCTTTGCCACACAAAACCGTCACCTATTTTTAATATAAACTTCATCTGTATAAAACTATGATCTATTTTGCCATTTCTACAAACTGAAATGATCTGTATATGGTAATAACATTACTTTTTTAATGTCACAGCTAAAGAACCAGAGGGCCGGGAAAGAGCAGGAGCAAGTTACCTCTCCCTATATCCTTACCTATATGTGTGTGTGTCTGTGGGCTAGGAGTGTACCCGCTGCGCCACCTGCTCGTTTTTGTTTCATCTCTCTTATAAGGAAATTGAGGTGCAGAAAAGGGAAAATCGTTGTCTGACAAGGTCAAACTAGCAAACTGGTGGTTCCAGGACGGAACGCAGGCTTTTTCACTCTGGAGCTTGGAGTCCTTCTCCCACCCCACGTGTGCTTCCTTTCCGTTATGTGCCGAGCAGGATCCTTGCTCTATATTGTCGTATTTTCTTCTCGCAGCAATGATTTGCAGTCGGCATTGTCAATCCCTTGGTCGCAAATGAGGAAGTAAAGCTCAGAGAGAAGTAACCTGCTCAATGTCACGCAGCCAGTAAATGGCAGGGAAAAATAATTCTCAGGTCCGTGTATTACCTTTGTATGACCATATTAAAAGCTACAGTGAAATGTCTAATCAAGTTTAACTGATGACATGTTTACCCTTTCGGTTAGAATGGTCATTATAACTCCCTGCTATGAAATACAATGCTTAAGAAATTTGAGAACATTTGTGAAAACCACATGCGACTTAATTTGCTAGTGTTTATTAACGGTCTCTGTCATCATTAGTAGCTAAAGAAACCACAAATTTTATTCTTTCAGTAAAGCCTAAATAATAATTTATTAATTTGTTCACTGTTCATCCTTTCTATGCATATTAGCTGACTTTTGTCCTATTCTTGCAAATCCTCAACCGTTTTAACTGGTGACCCAGTAAGCTGCTGTCTACTTATCTGATGATTCTCTCACCATTCTACTGGGAAGAAATAGAAAATCATTTTACAGTGGATGTGAGAACTCTGAATAAAATAGCACTTGCCAAAACAAAATAGCAATTACCAAAACAAAATTATATAACCTTTAGCCTTCTAAAGAAGTTCCTATTTTCCCATTAAAAGCAAAAAGTAACAGCCAAAATCAAATACATGTCAAGAGTGGGAGTGACAGGAGAGTATGAACCAAAAAAATCAGTAGAAAGGGGCTTTGTGCTCTAAAATAAAAATTTACTTTGCAGGGATGTTATCAGAAATAGTGGTGCTCCAATAGTGTCTTTAAAATTCTTTCTTTTCTTCTGAAATTGCGACTATAATTAGTTTTAGTATTTGCTTAGAATTTGGAAACATTGGAAAGAAAAAAACTGCACAGCGACTACAGGATGTCCTGTTACATTTATCTGGTTAGACAGACCCATGACTCACTATAACACTTGACACGTCGGAAATGGCTTTATTGTGCACGGTACGTTTGTCCTCATAAATATTAAACACGCAGATTTGAGGATAACCAGCTATATTTGTCCTAATATAAAGGCATCTGCTGTAATTCCTTTTGAAGTTCAAGAAACTGAACTGTAGACATGGGGACAGTGATAACTCAGAAAGTCTAAGTAGCTTCGGGTGACGCTTTGTACCAGAACTCTCGAAAGCCCTGGAAGTTCCCCTTTCTCAAGTTGATGATAATAATTGGGGTGAGGAAGATGTCCCGTGGCTGAATGTGTTTTACCATTGCTCTGCAAAGCTGGGGTAGCACTTGCTTAACGAAAAAGCCTCTTTAGCCTTGGAGCCACACAAAAGTGATGTGGTGCAAAAACTCACCAGTGATCTAGTAATAATTATAATATGATAATAAAAAGAGCAAATTCACAGAAAAAGGTATGGCAATACTTTCTCATTGTGGTAAAGCAAAACAAATTCCACGCATTCAATTTCTATCATCCTTTAAGAAACAAAACAAAATGAAGAACACATGGAGGAGTCTTCTTTTTTTCTCTTTTATTTCATTTTTTTAGAGACAGCGTCTTGCTATGTTGCCCAGGCTGGTCTTGAACTCCTGGGCTGAAGTGATCCTCCAACCTCAGCCTCGGGAGTAGCTAGGACTCTAGGCACACCCCGCCCCTGCACCCAGCTTCCTCTGTTTTTAATAGCAGTTGTTTACACTGTCTTATTCAGGGAGCCTAAAATGTCTCCAATGCACAAAAACTTCCCGATCACATTACGTCAAATGATCTTTTTCTTGTCAGTGTACAGTTATTGCCAAACCACATCATTTTTGTAAAAAAAAGAAACAAATAATTTAATAAAGAAGGAAAATTTTCCTTAGTCCTGTCATTGGAGATGTTATATGATAAAAGTTGGCCCTAGCTTCTTCCACTTTTCATCCTTACACAAACAGACACATTGGCCTAGTTGTACATGTGTGCAGGGTGTATGTGTGTGTACAGATGTGTTTGTGTAGAGCATGTGTGTAGAGGTGTATGAATGGTATCTGTAAATGTGTAGGAGTATGGTTTTTGTGTAATACAGGTACGTGTGCAGAGGGGTGTGTATGTAGCAGAGTGTGTGTACAGTGATATATATGCACACAGATATACGTGTGCAGGGCATGAGCGTGTTGTAGGATAGTTGTGTGTGGAAAGTGTGCATATGTTCAGGGGTGTGTGTATGTAGGATGTGTATGCAGGAGTATGTTGTATGTAAGGGTGTTTGTACGTGTTTCTGCAGGAATGTTGATGTGCAGGAATGGGGTTCACGCAGATACTTGTGTGTGTGTGTGTGTGTGTGTGTGTGTGTGTGTAGGGAATGTAATGTCTTAGGAAGGA
>NW_012153174.1:5511864-5512679 GCF_000956105.1 Propithecus coquereli
ATGGAGGAGTCTTCTTTTTTTCTCTTTTATTTCATTTTTTTAGAGACAGCGTCTTGCTATGTTGCCCAGGCTGGTCTTGAACTCCTGGGCTGAAGCGATCCTCCAATCTCAGCGTCAGGAGTAGTTGGGACTCCAGGCACACCCTGCCCCCGCACCCAGCTTCCTCTGTTTTTAACAGCAGTTGTTTACACTGTCTTATTCAGGGAGTCTAAAATGTCTCCAATGCACAAAAACTTCCCGATCACATTACATCAAATGATCTTTTTCTTGTCAGTGTACAGTTATTGCCAAACCACATCATTTTTGTAAAAAAAAAACAAATAGTTTAATAAAGAAGGAAAATTTTCCTTAGTCCTGTCATTGGAGATGTTACATGATAAAATTTGGCTCCAGTTTCTTCCACTTATCATCCTTACACAAACAGATATATTGGCCTAGTTGTACATGTGTACAGAGTGCAAGTGTGTGTACAGATGTGTTTGTGTAGAGCATATGTGTAGAGGTGTATGAATGGTATCTGTAAATGTTCAGGAGTATGGTTTTTGTGTAATACAGGTATGTGTGCAGAGGGGTGTGTATGTAGCAGAGGGTGTGTACAGTGATATATATGCACACAGATATACGTGTGCAGGGCGTGAGCGTGTTGTAGGATACTTGTGTGTGGAAAGTGTGCATGTGTTCAGGGGTGTGTGTATGTAGGAGTATATGTTGTGTGTAAGGGTGTTTGTATGTGTTTCTGCAGGAATGTTGGTGTGCAGGGATGGGGTTCATGCAGATACTTGTGTGTGTGTGTGTGTGTGTGTGTGTGTGTGTGT
>NW_012153174.1:5513239-5529592 GCF_000956105.1 Propithecus coquereli
CTGGGACTACAGGAACACGCCACCACGCCCGCCTTGGCCTCCCAAAGTGCTAGTATTACAGGAATAAGCCACCGCACTCAGCTGGATCTATGTGTTCTGCTGTAAACCTTTCAAACCATTCCTGCTGTGTCTAATCAGACTCCGAGTCTGAATGCCTCCAGGCTGCATGGAATAACCTCTCAGCATAGCTCAGATTGGAGGAGCTCCTGAAGGGAAGGAAACCCAGTGCCCTTTTATCCACGTGGGGCGTTGTATGCTGACCATCCCAGGTGGAGTATTGTCCACTCAAACTGCTTTTTCCTGCGATGGCGGGCGAGGGCTGGCTCACTGATATGTAGAGTGAATTGTAAATGCATCTCCCGGACGAAGAGCTGGGCTCCACAGCTGCATGCCAGTCCAGTGTGCAAAATACAGAAATAGGAAAGCATGGCAGCCAATGAGACCTATCACATCAGGACAAGGATGCGGTGGTTTGTCCACGGGAAGTGGGCTGCAGTTCCTCTGATTTTTAACTTATGTTCTTATACCAGTTACTTCATCCTTTACTCCACATTATGGACTGAACGTTTGTGTCATCCCAGGGTGCTGGAAACCAGTGAATGGAGTGTTAGGTGTGGGATGTGGATGAATGATTTTGTCTCTTTAGATACATTCATGGGAGACAGAATCTTAATGAGATACTCAGAGGTTAAAGAGTTTGGAGGTGCTGATTATTTGAAGCTGACACCGAAGCTGGAGTATTCAACAGGCAGCCTACACAGGTGCACGGGGCACTAGCAAAACAGGGCAGGGTCAGAAAAAAAGGGGAAAAGGAAGGGAGGGAACACATCGCCTCAATCCGACAGTCAGAAAAGCCCAGGAGGAAGCTATTTGGTTCCAGCATACGTGTATTTTTGTATTTTACGGCTCACTCGTCCATCCTTTTTGTTTTGCCTCACATGCAAAGAGTGCTGAGGAACACGCTGGAAGAGTGGGGATCGGGAGACCCGAGACCAGTGTCATCAGGTCGGGGAGAGAGGCCAGATGTCCCACCGGTTTGATCTGGGCAGACACGGTTATGTTGACGAAGGTCACTCCTGACTTTGGAGCATTTTAAAATAGAACTTTACACCTGGAGTAAAGGTTTGCAAAGATCTGAAATGCCTCACTGTCTCCCAGCCTTTGGGAAATTAAATAGTCACTTGCTGTATGCTGTGATCCTTGTCCAACTTGCCCGTCTAAACATCTCGGGCGTGTCTGCTCACATAACCATTAATGTCAGAGACTATTCCTTGGAACACTTTTTGGGGAAAAGCTACTCAGGAGGCTGAGGCAGGAGGATCACTTGAGCCCAGGAGTTTGAGGTTGTTGTGAGCTAGGCTGACGCCACGGCACTCATTGTAGCCTGGGCAACAAAGTGAGACTGTGTCTCAAAAAAAAAAAAGAAAAAAATCTACATTTCACATAAAATAAAGGAGTGAAGGAAGCACCAATTATATAGACGTTCCTGGGTAGGTGGAAGAATGTCTGATTCTGTCTTGTTTATCTTACAGTTCTGTTATCTGTAAGATAAACTTGTAATTCACTATTTGTGTGGAATTGAACAGGCTTTCGTTTTAGGTGCTAGACATGCATGTAATTTGTTTGTCCTTGCTTATGTGAGAGGTTAGCAAGGAATTTCCTTAATGAATGATCTATAGGGCCAGCTCTTCACAGGTGCCTGAGGCTTTTACTTTCCCTTTTGCGTAAGGATTGGGAGTGGGGGGTGGTCCTGAAATTTCAGATTTTCTTTTTACAATGAAATGGACCATTTGGTTGTTTCCAGATACCAGCTGTTGAGCACCATATAGATGCATCCTATGAGCTTGACATCTCTCTCCCTGTGTCTCACCACTTACCTGGTCTTCTAACTCCTTAAAAGAAGTGCCCAGACACCTTGGCCATTTGTTTAAGTTCCCCGGCGTGCACACCAAGACCCTTGATTCCACCCATCTGGGAGGTTTTCAGACCTTCTACTCTGTGGCTGGGCCTTTTGGATTTGTTTGCAGGCACCATTTGGGGGTGGAAGTTACGGTTGAGTGGAACTAGGGAACCTGGGGGATTCGTTCCCTTTTGGATTAGGAGATTTTGGTTCTCATTTGAGAATTTGGTTCTCGTTTGGTTGGTTCCCATTTGTTGGAAGGCCTCGGCATTATTGTTTCATTGTCTGTGTTTGTTGTTTGTGAGTTTTGTTTCAACATAGGGAAGCTCCATCTGAAAGGTTCTTGGGGAGAATCTTGGCCGAATGGCCAATTTATAGCTATAAGTCCACGTCTAAAAGATAACGGTGTTATTGTAATCCCATGTATGTGCTGGAGTGTGAGGAGAAGTGGCTGTTGAATGAAACCTTAAATTATTATACTATCTTACAACTGGAATTATTTCGTCAAAAGTCAGGTAGATGGGATGGGATCCCATATGTACAATCTTCCATGCAGTTGCATAATAAAGAGGCTAAAAGGCCGGGTGATAAAATTAGGGAGAGATTAACCAGGTTGGATGGCATGAGCTCTTTACCCGCTGCCCTGACCACTGTGGGCCTTCGTGATGCTTTGTTTTAGTTGGACAGTCGGATTGCCCTGGTCTGCACCAGTTCTAAGGCAGCTGCTGGGTGCCCACTGAGGCAAAGTGCTGCACAGAACCATGGCCCTGGAGGTGAACCCAGCAGGAGGCAACTGGAGTGCATGGCCCACCACCAGCCGTGTGTGTGGTGAGGGGGAAATGGGGGTGGGAGGGAGCACCTGACCCCCTCCCCCACTGGCACACATGTGTGATGCAGTGGGGAGGTGCTGGTGCCCACCGGGCTCCCTGGGGGAGGAACAGCCATGACACCCTCCACAGCTGGGGCAATCCACAGGAAGGCACCGTGGGCTTGGCCGTGCTTGAGCTCACGCTGATGGGGCCCCTTCTCGGTACCATGAGAGAGGCTAGGGAGGGCACGACTGGAACTAATTTTTCAGTCCCATGCCCACTAGGTTATGACTCCAGGCTGGGGATGGTCTCTCCTAAGACCTGTCAGGGAACACAATTTGGCCAGCGGGCATCCATAGCTGGGGCAGGGCAATTTCCATTATGGCAATATCAGACAGGCGCTTATGCACAAGGCCAGACAATGGAGTCCTTTGTGACAGTCAAAAGGAAAGGGCAGAAAAAGTTGCCCCTGGTTGATGTACAATAAGTGTGCTTTTTGTAAAAAGGAAGGACGTTGGAACAAACACTGCCCAAAATTGCAAAGGGCTCCAGGTAACAAGAAACCCCCAGGAGAGCAAATGTTTTTTCAAGTCCAGGACTCAGATGACGAAGGAAGGAACCCGGGGCCGCCTGTCTCACCAGTGGCTCCAATCCAAATATTCCCCACAGGAGTCCCCGGTGAAATTAACAGTGGGGATTTGATTGGTGCCAAACCATGTGGACAGAAGCAGTCTGGACCCCCTGTTTTGGCTGTGGCCCTGGCCTCTGGCACCAGCCACACACAGCTCTTTGCCAGCCAGGCAGGGGGGAGTGGGGAGGAGGGCAGGCAGCGGTGAGGCAGCTGTAGGCAAGCAGTGGCTGAGAAACCCACCCCAGCAGGCCCAGGGGGCAAACCCTGGAGAGCCACAGCCAGAGCTGGAACAGCTCCCACTGCTGCTTCCACCTCCGAATCCAGCAGACCTGGGTGAGCATTGAGAGCACCAGGAGCTGTTCTAGAAGTGGCAGAAGCTCACCTCCGGGGAAGCCACCAAGATCCTGCTGGGTGAATACCAGGGTCTGGTGAAGCATACAAGAGACTGCCATTGTGAAGCAGTTTGCTTTGAAGTTCAGGCCTCACCAGACCTGCACGTCACTGCAGCGTTTGCAATTTGCAAGAAGAAGAAAGCTACCAAAAAGTAAGGCCATATAGGCCAATGGGGCCCTGGGACATGCAGAAAGAATTTAATTCCCCATACTAATGCGTATAGATTCATGCAGGATCTACGTGCCATTAATGATGTTGTACAAGTAACTATGAAAGGTTCTCAATCACATTTGAATGGCAGGTACTTGGGACTAGGGTGGCCTCATGGCTCTGCTGGACTGTGTTGCCTCATGGGTTTAAAAGGGCTCTCCTGCCCTGTTTGATGGGAGCTTAGTGGGGGACTTGTGAAACCTGCAATTGGACAGATTTGCAAACAGCAGGTTACTTATCTGGGATTCCAAATTAGCAAGGGAATCCGTGGCAGCTGTGTGGGTTCTTAGGCATGGCAGTGTTCTGTCACATCTGGATCCCAAACTTTGAACTAATAGCAAAGCCCTTATATGGGGCCCTTAAAGGGACAGATGTGGATCTGGACCACAGACTGTCAAAATGCCTTAAAAAAAACCCCAGAACACTAAAGCAGAGCCTTATGATTGCCCCTGCTTTGGGGTTGCCTGACTTGCAGAAAGAATTTAAATTATATGTTCATGATAAACGAGGCATGAGCCTTGGAGTCTTCGTAGAGATACCGGGAGACATCCCACAGCCAGTGGTGTGCTTGTCAAAGCCACTGGACAACATTGTGAGAGGGTGGCCTCCTTGCCTCCAGACAATAGAAGCTACTTGTGAGTTGTGTCTATTCTCAGTCCTGGCACCCTGTTATCAGCTGAAGAGAATGAGCCTTCACAGCATGAGTGTTTAGAGGTTCTGGAGGCTGTCTATTCTAGCAGGATGGATCTGTCAGATCAGCCGATGCCAGAGGAAGATTGGGATCTTTTCACCAACAGGAGCAGCTTTATGAACAACAAAGGGCAGGATATGTGGCAGTCATGGAACGCGCTCTCAGCTGGGACTTCAGCCCAGGAAGTTGAGCTAATTGCTTTAACCGGAGATCTTCAGTTATGCAGAGGAAAAAAAAGTAAACATTTATATGGGTACTAAATATGGTTTTATGGTTGTGCAGACTCATGGTGCCATTTGGAAGGAAAGGGGGCTCCTGATGGTAGGAAATAAGGCTATTAAGCAAGCACTGAAATGATGGCCCTGATACAGGCCATGGCTGAGCCCAAGTGGGTGGCCATCATGCACTGTCCTGGTCACGAAAAAAGGGAGACACTTATGTTGCAAAAAGAAATCAGGACCGGGCGCGGTGGCTCACACCTATAATCCTAGCTCTCTGGGAGGCCGAGGCGGGCGGATTGTTTGAGCTCAGGAGTTCGAGACCAGCCTGAGCAAGAGCGAGATCCCGTCTCTACTAAAATTAGAAAGAAATTAATCGGACAACTAAAAATATATAGAAAAAATTAGCCGGGCATGGTGGCGCATGCCTGTAGTCCCAGCTACTTGGGAGGCTGAGGCAGGAGGATCGCTTGAGCCCAGGAGTTTGAGGTTGCTGTGAGCTAGGCTGACGCCACGGCACTCTAGCCCGGGCAACACAGTGAGACTCTGTCCCAAAAAAAGAAATCAGGACACTGAAGGTGATCTCGTGGCCTTGAAACCCCGACTAGATTTAGATCCCCTTTAAAACTAAAGACTAGGGCTCTGACATTTGGGATGACACAGCTAAATGGAGACAGAATTCTCATGGATTCATTCTCTTACCCGAAGCCTTGATTCGGCCTCTTATGAGGCACCTACATGAATGCACACATTAGGGGTGTGATGCCTTAATGGATGTGGTGGGACCTCATTTAAGAGGACCCCATTTGCAATAAACTATGTTCTAGAAACAATCCAAAGACAGAAAAGTGACCTGCTGCACAGGGAGCCCAACATGCGGGGACCCACCCTTTAAACCTGTCCTAGTAGATACCTTTTCAGGCTGGATAGAGGCTTATCCTACCTGAACGGAGGAGAGAGCATCTGAAGTTACCAGAATCCTTCTGAAGGAACTCACTCCAAGATGGGCTCCTACCAGGAGCTGCTGGCCCAGGACAGGGCTTTCACCAAGTTCCTGCATGTATATGCCAGCAAGGAGCAGGAACAGGCCTTGGAGAATGACCAGATGATGGGCATCAGGGAAAGAGGCCAAGCAGATGGAGGGTGGCATGCTGGTGATGGATGTGGTGGGCAGGCAGCTGTAGACACAGTGCAGCATCTCCTCTTACTACAGTGGGGATGTCACCAGGCACCACAACAGCATGGCTGAGCTGCAGAAAGCTGGGGACAAGAAAGAAGAGACGTGGATGTTAATGGAGGCAGACAATGCTCAGACAGAGAAGGTCAAGCTGTCCATGTCCTGGGACTACATGAAGGCCACTGGACTGTTCATCTCCTTCCTGAGTATCTTCCTCTTCTTGTGTAACCACATTGCTGCCCTGGCTTCTAACTATTAGCTCAGTCTCTGGACTGATGGCCCCATTGTCAACAGGACCTAGGAGCATGCTAAAGTCCACCTGAGCATCTGTGAAGCCCTGGGCATTTCACAAGGTATCACTGTGTTTGGCCACTCTATGGCAGTGTCAATCTGGGTGGGGGGAAAATCTTTGCTTCCCACTGTCTACACCTGGATCTGTTGCACAATGTCTTGTGGTCACCCACAGGAGCTTCTTCAAGCAGACCCCCAGTGGGAACCTGGTGAACTGTTTCTCCAAGGAGCTAGACATGGTGGACTCAATGATCCCACTGGTCATCAAGATGTTCATGGGCTCCTTTCCTCCTTACAGAATGATAATGGACCCTCCTTTGTATTGGAGGTAACCTAGCAAGCAGGCAAAGCCCTACATCTAGAATGGAAAGTGCATGCATCAGGATGCAGGACACCCATCTAAAGTGGGATAGGGTATTGCCAATTGCCCTCCTCCAGATAAGGGTAGCCCCTAGAAGCAGGCTTAAGTTAAACCCCTGAGAAATAGTTTACGAGAGACCCTTTCTAGCATCCCAGGTAAGTATGGTAATATAACCATGAGTAAAGAAAGCAGAGTAAAGCAATATGTCAAACGAATGGGACAGATACTAACCACTGTGCATGAGTTTGCCTCTTTCAGGTCCCTGCCTCAGTTGAAAGCAGAGAAGTGGAAGGGACACTATGAAGTGCCTGTAACAACTCATACCTCATTGAAATTGTCAAGAGTAAAAGCCTTGGGTCCCTCATACCAGAGTAAAGAAGTGTCCCATGGAAGAAGAGAACCCAAGCTCCAGTGGCTGGGCCAGCCTTTAGGCAATCTAAAGTATCTGTTTAAGAAGAAGGAAAAATGAAAATGTTGGTATTTTTGCTAACGTTTCTTTGGGTATTTGTTCTGTCTATAGGATAGGGAGACAACTCCTTAGTAAGGATTTCCCCCGGCTATCACCTCTTCTGCTGATCTGTCTCACTGCTGGGTTTGTCATCCTGAACCTTGTTCAGTGCAAGTATTCCTGTATATGATTTCTGAATTTGCAGAAGCTGGTCTCCTGGATCACCTGCATGGTGCAACTAATAGCTCTGCACTCAGAGGTCCCAGGTTTCTTTCTTACCCATCCCTGTATCAGACTTTGTGTGCAAGGCAGTACTGGTGTCTTGGATACCAAGTGGGGTAAAATCTCTCTTGTCAGGTATCATCCTCCATTTCGCCTTGTCGGTCCTCATGGTTGCAGTTGTTGCTTATGCCCTTTTTGACCTGGTAATCTGTTGCATTTTGTATTTTTGTAAATCTTCTGCCAAAGCTTTGCAATGGCATAAATAGGTATAAACTTTCCATCTAAAACATCAACCCCATTCAGCAGGAAGTAGCCCGATGACTATGTCGCCCCTTCTCCCATAGATATGGAAGGATAAAATTGACAGTGAAGAATATGTGACAGAGGGAAAGGCCTGAAAAGGGGTAAAATGTTTTACAAGTTGTCTCTTTAAAACACAACCCTACTTTTTCTGTGAATTAAAGCCTGAGTCCCTGCCCTAGGCCGGTAATCAGAGAGGCAGGGGAGTGTCCTTTGTTCTTTGTATCACAGGAGATGGCTCAACAGAATTGTCCAGGCAGAGGTCGTGAGATTGTCTTGACCGGAGATGCTATAGTTAAACAGCACTAGCCTGAAGCTGAAAACTCCCTTTAAAAGCTCTGTATTTCTGCTTATAGAGAGGATGGTGGTACTTTAAGATGAGAGTCTACCATCCTCCTCATTTGCTGGCAAATTAATACACTTCTCTTTTCTTCTCCTCAAACCACTTGTCCTTGTTCTTCTGCTGAAGGTTTAGGGACAAGTGCTGAACTTTTGGTAGCAGTTTCTTCATTGGTGGCCCTCATCTACATTTTACAAATGCCAGGCTATTGTGTTGTGTTAAGTAAATCCTGAGAGTTCATTTGTGTGAACTCCTGGTTGGATACTCAGAATAATATAAAGAGAAGCAGGCTGGGGTCTTGAGGGTGGGTGATGAGGGAGTCACTGAGACATGCACAGTCCTGGAGCCTCCCTCAGGGTTTGTGCAGCCCCTACCCATTTGGGGCTCTTATTCTAGCATTTTCTGTTGAAACTCAGAAGAATAGCAGAGCCAGTGTCCTTCTAGGGGTCTCAGATAAGTAGGGCATGGAAATAGAGGAAGATGGAGGTGTTGAAAGAAAAACATAGACAAATTAAATTTTAACAGAGTTTGAGCAAAGAGTGATTTGCAAATTGGGCAGTCCCCAAAGGAGAACAGGTTCAGAGACCCCAGTGCTGCCACCTGCTTGAAGAAGATTTATGGACAGAAAAGGGAAGTGAAGTATGAAGCAGCTGGATTGGTTACAGGTCAGCGTTTGCCTTATTTGAGCACAGTTTGGACTGTTGGCTGCCTTTGGCCAAAACTCAGTGATTGACACAAGGGTGGGTTACAGCCTGTTTACACATACAGTTAGGTTACAGTTCACTGTGGACAGGCAAACCTTTAGGCCAAACTTAAAATATATAAGGAGGCAGATTTAGGCTAAACTTAATTTGACTGAGGGAAAAGGGAATGAAATAGATGGAAGACAAAGATACAGAATCAGCAAGTTCGTTGTCTGTAAGGCAAAGCCTACAGAAGCCACTTTGTGTGGCACAAATAATTCCGAGCGTGTTGCAAACAACTGGAAAGAAAAGAAAAAAGATCAACAACTACAATAGAAGGAACCTTCTCCAAGGGTGGAGAAGGCCCGGGGGGTGCTTCTGGATAATTCGGTGCGAATGTATTGGGGTGGCCTCACACGATTAGAAAACACCAGGATTATCATCGCCAGCGATAAAGGAAATAATTACTCTAATCGATTGGTTTGCGTAACGCTTTTGACACTCCCCTAGTAATCAAAAACAGGATCATAGGTAATTTAACGTATAAAAACAAAACGATGACAAAACATAATCCTGTTGATAAAATCATTTTTGTCCCAACGTCATTGCAGACCAGGCATTTGAAAAACATCATAAACTGTGTAAACAGTCATTTAAAGTGCTCCTCGGGAGCAGGCGTTCGGATTAGAGCACTTTGGAGTAAAACAGCAATTCAGAACTGCGGCAGCTTGCTCAGAAGTTCCAATGCAGCCAAGAGCGCTCAGTCGCCGTCGGGCAAATCCAGACCTGCTCTGATTTCAGCCGAGACCGCGCGCAGGGGCCTGCGGGAGCAGTCCCGCAAAGCCACCGGGGCTGCGGCCGGCACAGGACCGCCCTGCCCTTCGCCCGCGACCAGCTGCGCTTGGTGGGCGGAGTCGTCTCCTCTCCCGCTTCCTCAGAGCTCCCCTGAGTTCACATTCACCGGGAACAACAGCGCCTGGTCCCGCGGGTCGCACTGGCGAGCTTGTGAGGATGCCCAGAATACCGTGATACCCCACTGGGGTTTCCCTTTGAACTCGTGCGAGGGTCTGAGACCGAGAACAGCAGACAACGGCACTCAGAAACCCGCGCTTGTCTCCAGTGGCCCCCACCGCGTCCCCTGAAGCCATCAGGGGCTTCCCCGGAGAAAGAGAAAAGGGGCAGTGGGAGCCACTGTCTCTCTCCGTCCTCACCATCTCTCCGGCCCTGCCCCGGCGTGCTCAGGGCTCGGCCCGAGGCCGCGAGATTAAGAACAGACTGTCATTACCCCTTGATTGAACACACCGCTGCACATTCCACGTACGTGTGCGTGCGTGCGTGTGGTTTACTCTAGTTGTACAAAAGAGCGTGCATTCCTGTATCTCGAGAATATTCTGTATCTGCACAGGGAGACCGTGGAGACAGACGCTGGATGGGAAGGGCAATGGGATCATTTATTTCTTGCTCGGAGGACTCCACTCAGCACCTTTCCTGAGACCGGCTCTGATGGAAGTGCCGCGCTGGGCGTCGGGGACACAAAGGTGACCCCCTAGCTCTACCTGGCAAGGAAGCCAGCTCTTCCTCCACCAAAAGAAGGTCCCCGCGAGGAATAGGTTAAATGTGCGCATTAGATAAGGTAAAGACCAGACAGGTGCGCTGCCACATTACAGGTCTACGTAGACAGGTGCGCAACACATTTGTGGTGAGGTTAGGAAAATAAAGGTAGGGTAATTATGGTTTTTAGCTTTTAGCTGGAAGTCGAAGAGCATTTTGGGATTTTTGTTTTTAAGAAGACTGCTGGATGCAGTGGTGCGCGCCTGTAGTCCCAGCTACTGGGGAGGCTGAGGCAGGAGGATGCTTAATCCCCGTAGTTCGAGTCCAGCCTGGGACTCTTCTCTAATTAAAAAAAAAAAAAAAAAAAAAATCAAATAAACTCGCAAGGTAATGAATATCAGATTTTAGAGACGAAGCTTGAAATCTAAAAGGTAATTTAATAACCAAAATGGCACCATCCTAATTATTAATGGGAACAAAACAAAACTGGGGGGGGGCAATGAATTTGATAGATCTTTAAAAGCCATCATAATGCTCCTTGAGGTTAGAGTATTCTCAGCCTCCGCAGCGCTTTTATTTTGCATCTCCCCAGAGCAGGGAGGGGTGTGGCGCTAGGTCTTCTCAGTGCCTGGGGTGGGGGTGGAGGTTTCCGGGAAGGTGGATCTAATTTTACTTTCCCAAAGGGTCAGTTATTGGAGAAAAAACTCCCTTTATTAGCATATAAATCCTTCGTTGTTCCCGGCGTTTAGCAGCGATTACCACGTCTGCCTACTGGGTTTGTGACGGGAGGAAGGGGGCTTGCAGCGCAAAGAAAGGCCGGACCGACCCGGGAGAGCAGCGCCGAATCCGACGGCCTTGCCCGCTCCGGGCTGGGCGCCTTATCAGGTCTAACGAGAACCCGCCAGTTGTCCGCCAGCTGGTCACTCCGGAGGAAGCCGGGAACAGAGAAGTGAGAACGTTTCGGCCGCGTAGCTAAGTGCACAGCCACCCTGACCGTGGCCGGAAAACCGCGAATGGAAAAAGAAAAACTGCCCTGAGAAACCCTTTGAGAACTTGCAGTAAGCGCACAGTATCAGCAGCAGAGCTTACTGTCCTTACCTGAATTAAAATACAGGCACACACACTTTTTTTTTTTTAGTTGCAGAGACCTCTCTCGAGTCCTAGCCCAAGGTTCTGAGTTCTTCCAAAGGGCTTAGTTGAGGAAGGGAGGATTTGTTAAGTTCTCTTGGGCTTGGTTTCTTAGGAGACCGTGAATGAGTGAGCTCAGTGAATGCGGTCTAGCAGGGAAGGATCCGGATCCTACAGCAGAATCAGCCCACGTCCTACTTCTGGGGCTCCTTTGGTCCTGGGTGACCCTGTCAGTTACGTGACAGCTCTGAGCTCAGTTTCCTCCTCTGCAAACTGTAGCCAACGGCGGCAGGTCTCCTCCAGTCTGTTGTGAATAGTAAATGAGGTTAGGTCCATGGAAATCACTTTGCACACCCATAAAGCACCATTTCAATCTTTCACTAACTAGTAACTAAAGAATCACTCACACAGAAATGTCTAACTTTCCCCTCTCTTCTCTCACTTCTTCTTTTTCATAGAATCAAGTCACACATTTTGTCATTAAATTAAATCCATAAAACATCTAGTGAGTTCTATGTAGGGCACTGAGCTAACACCATCAAGAACCTCATCATCCAATTGGGGAAAAACACATAAAACACATTAGAAGTTTTGAAATGGTACTCACGCCAGATTATACAAGAACGATGGACGAGCTCTCTCCCTAGCGTGTGGTGAATCACTGTATTAGTCTGCTAGAGCTGTCATAACAAAGTACCACAGACTGGGTGGGCTAAGGATCAGAAATTCATTTTCTCACAGTTCCTGAGGCCAGAAGTCTGAGATGAAGGTGTCAGCAAGATTGGTTTTTCCTGGGCCTCTCTCCTTGGCTTACAGATGTCCATCTTCCTCCTGTGCCGTCAGATGGTCTTTCGTCTGCGTGCACATCCCCGCTATCTCCCCATGTATTCAAATTTCCTCTCCTTATAAGGACAGCAGTCATAGTGGATTAGAGCCCACCTTGTGACCTCATTTTAACTTACTTAGCTCTTTAAAGACTCTGTCTTCAATTACAGTTATTCTAAGATCCTGGGGGTTAGAGCTTCAACATACAAACGTTTAGGAAGGCACAATTCAGTCTGTAATATTATTACCAAATAATGGTGTAGACCAGAGGCCTGTCGGGGAGTGTTTGCTGGGCTGCAAACGGGCTTCTTACTGGAGGCTCGGAGAGATCCGAACATTCAGATTCTTCTTTGGTTTTTTTGGTGGTAGGCTGCGTACAAATTAGTGCTATTTAAATAATTTTCTATCTTCTAGTTAAATAACTTCAATAAAATTCCTGGTTTATTTTGATGTCTACAGGCTGTTGTATCAAATATTCAAATCGAATAAAAATATTCAAATAGTCTTTTGAACAAACTACTTCTCTTGTGAAAAACAATACGTTCATTGCAACTTCATTGTTTTTTTTTTTTTGAGACAGAGTCTCACTCTGTTGCCTGGACTAGAGTGCCGTGGCATCATCCTAGCTCACAGCAACCTCAAACTCCTGGGCTCAAGCGATCCTTCTCCCTCAGCCTCCTGAGTAGCTGGGACTACAGGCATGCGCCACCATGCCCGGCTAATTTTTTCTATATCTTTTTAGTTGTCCAATTAATTTCTTTCTAATTTTAGTAGAGGCGAGGTCTCGCTCTTGCTCAGGCTGGTCTCAAACTCCTGAGCTCAAACAATCCGCCCACCTCAGCCTCCCAGAGAGCTAGGATTACAGGCGTGAGCCACCGCGCCCGGCCAACTTCATTGTTTTTATCTTTTCCTATTCTCCGTTCTTTATTCCTTCAGAATGGGGAGCCCCTGAAGGCCGTGGAGACGTTAGAGGATGCATGCCGTGGAAACAGCAGGGCTAGACAGCAGATGCTGAGCTTTGGGGCAGCAGAGGTCACGGGCAACTCAGTGTGTCAAACCTCTTTATAGAGGAGGTGGCCCTTACACTGGGGACTAGGAAATCAATCTATCAGTAGATTCATTTCTGCCTGATTGTCGTCGCGGCTGCCCAGAACTTCTCTACTGAATTTTACGTAGCATCTCTACAATACTGCTTCATAGTCTTTCTCCACATGGATGTACCACAATCTGTTTAAAAATTCACTGTTTTTGTATATCTAGGCTGTTTTCAACTCTTTACTCAAAAGAGTGCTGCAGTGAATGTCTGAGTTTTATTTTATGTTTAAATTCTTACTGTCCTGTATCCTGACTTTTCTGTATATAGATGCTCCTTGACTTATAACGGGGCTATGTCCTGATTAACCGGTCATGAGTTGAAAATATCACGAATCAAAACTGCATTTAATATAATACACTTAACCTATTGAACATCATAGCTTAGCCTAACCTACCTTAAATGTGCCCAGACACTTACATTAGCAAAGTCATTGCTTTGGGCAGAGTCTTCGGGCAACACAGTCCACTGCAGAGCACGGTTGTTCACCCTCCTGACCACGAGGCTGACAGGGGCTGCAGGTGCTGCCCGGTATTGCCAGAGTGTCGTACCACACATCCCTAGCCCGGGAAAAGATCAAAATTTGAAGTACGATTTCTGCGGAATGCATATCGCTTTCATAAAGTCAAAGAGTGGTAAATCGAGCCATCGTCAGTGGAGGACTGTGCATGTAAGCTAAGTTCTCTGAGGCTGAGGCTCTTAAGACCCACGATGACCTTCGTGGCTGCTTCTGGTGCTTAGGTATCAGGACTACACCCAGCTGCCGGGCTGTCATGGCCATCGCGCACTCCCTCTCACACAAGCGCAAGCACACGCATCTCGGGGACTGGCTTCCTCGACACTAGGCAGAAGGGAGGAGCAGCAGCACCAAAGGCTAAGGCCACGCTGGAGCCGGGAGCACATGAGGAAGCATCCGAGGAGCACGAACCACACGGATTGCTCTAGAACTGGCCAGATCTTGTCAAGGAAAGGCTTTGAAATTCCAGGCAGGATTTAATCTGGTCAACCATAAGGCCTGCCTTGCCAGCAAAGGAAAATAGAGAATTCAGGGAATATCTGAGCAACTTCTGCCAAAATCCTGGATCATTGAGCTGCTGTCTCTCATTTCGTTTCTACAATACCAATTTCAGCTTAATTCCCATTATAGAACAACTGTATCTTTCCTTTTTGACTAAGTATTTCAGAGACGATTGTGGGATAGAATGCATATTTCTTGGTTTACGGAATAAAGATTAATGCTTTTCCCTTTGTTCCCCCTCTGTATGAGTCAATCCCTAAATATTTACAGATTAAGTCTGAAATTTAATTTTGACTTATAGCACTACTGAAAAATTTAAATTTGTCATATTAAAGCAGAAGGATTGCTTGCAATTTTTACTCATTTATTTTTGTTAGAGTAGTATAAATGGAATGGGCACTTGCCAACTAATAACTAAGTTCCGCTGTTGTAGTGCAAAAGCAGCCATAGACAATGTGTAAACGAATGGGCTGTTCCAATAAAACTTTATTTATTAAAGTTTGAATTTCATTTCATTTTAATGTGTCATGAAATGTTTTTCTTTTTCTTTTCTTAATCTTTTATAAATGTAAAGACTATTCTTGGTTGGGCAAGGTGTCTCATGCCTGTAATCCTAACACTCTGGGAGGCTGAGGTGGGAAGATTGATTGAGGCCAGGACTTTGAGACCAGCCTGAGCAAGAGTGAGATCCTGTCTCTACGGAAAATAGAAAAACTAGCCTGGTGGAGTACCGAGTGCCTGTAGGCCCAGCTACTTGGGAGGCTGAGGCAGAAGAATTGCTTGAGCCCAGGAATTTGAGGTTGCAGTGAGCTATGATGACACCACTGCACTCTAGCCAGGGCGACAGAGCAAGACTCTGTCTCAAACAAACAAAAACCCATTCTTAACTTACCAGCCACCCTTTGGTGCCAACACTTGAACCATGGGCCATAGTTTGCTAAGCCCTGATACAGAACTGAGAAATTTCAAATATTCATTGTTATAGGAAATTGAAGAACAGTTGCTTGCTGCAAAGTAAGATGAGGCATACTAGCCAGGGTGTGAAGTTTCTCATTTTAAGTGTTTTTAGAGACTAACTATGGCCCTAGTAAGTCTGGACCTGTTGGGCCCCTCGTTGCGTTGACAGCTTGTTGCATGATGGCTCTCGACAAGGACCACAACGTATTTTGAATGAAAAAACACCTGCCTACAATGCTGCCCAGACTCAAAGGCAGAAAGCATAGCAAATGAAATCTTTCCATCCAAGCAGGCTTTTCCGGTAGTGAAACTAAAAAAGCAACAGCACATACCCATGAGTCTGTTTTCACATTTCTACTTGAGGGCACGACGTGGTGACCACACCTGGAAACTCGTCCACCCTGAGTGTACAGTGAAAACCAGGAGGCTTTTTCGGTGGGGAAGCCACCTCATGAACGGTCCCTGGAGAGGGCCCCTGAACTGCCTTTAATGTTGGTTCCACACAGAGTCTCGTTTCTTGAAAAGCTGTTTAGTAAGTAACAGAACTAATCACCTGTATTTTTCTAGCACCTTCATGACACTACAGCCTCACTGTCCTCAACCTCCTCATAATAGTTCTTCTGTTTTGAGGCAATATGGTGGCTGGAACAGCACCAAGTGCTGTGAACCCCACACGCCCGTGAGATAGACTTACCTGGTCCATTTTACAGTGTAGGCCAAGGAGGACCAAGGAGATGCTGGGCTATAAACACAGGTGAAAATGACGCCACAATTTTTAACCACTATAATGTGTCTTAATTTGTCTTCCTGATTATTTTGTGAAGCAGGAATTGTTATTTATACTTTAATGAGAAAAGTGTCGGATGCATTGAATGACTTGCCTAAAATCCTAGCAGAAGTGTCCAACCTGGGTCAAATTATCATGTTTTTTCACCAGGTCCAATATCAACATTTCTCTATGATTAAAACAATATGAGGGCTGGGCATGGTGGCTCACGCGAGTAATCCTAGCATTCTGGGAGGCTGAGGCAGGCGGATTGTTTGAGCTCAGGAGTTCGAGACCAGCCTGAGCAAGAGCGAGACCCCGTCTCTACTAAGAATAGAAAG
>NW_012153174.1:5530127-5531548 GCF_000956105.1 Propithecus coquereli
GCCTGAGCAAGAGTCAGACCCTGTCTCCACTAAAAATAGAAAGAAATTAATTGGACAACTAAAAATATATAGAAAAAAGTAGCCGGGCATGGTGGCGCATGCCTGTAGTCCCAGCTACTCAGGAGGCTGAGGCAGGGGGATTGCTTGAGCCCAGGAGTCTGAGGTTGCTGTGAGCTAGGATGACGCCAGGGCACTCTAGCCCAGGCGACACAATGAGCCTCTGTCTCAAAACAAAACAACAAACAAACAAAAAACCAATATGATAAGGAAGGTGAGGGGTTTAGGATTAAAGAATGAGAAGACAGCATAACCCTAATATATATGCCTCTAATTGCTCATTTGCAAAAAAGAGAAAAATCACACAATTCTTAAGAAGGTAGTTTTCACATAATGAAAACAAAAGGTTTCTCATTAGCACTGTCACACCATCTTTGCTCCATCCTTTTTCCTTAAGTATAATAGTGGCTGAGCTGGGCATGGTGGCTCACACTTGCAGTCCCAGCTACTCAGGAGACCGAGGTGCGAAGATCGCTTGAGCCCAGGAGTCTGAGACCAGTCCGGGCAACACAGAGAGATACCATGTCTTAAAAAGGATGATAATAATGGCTAATACTCAGTGACTGCTTACCACGTGCCTGACACACAAGAGCCCTCTACAATCCTCGTGACCACTCTATGAGATAGGTGTCATTATTTTCTCCATTTTTCAGATGGCGAGGACGGCACAGAGAGGATGGCTTCACTTCTAGACCCCCCTCTGCATCCCCATAGGTCTAGCACACAGCAGGCGATCAGTTGGTTAAGTCTCATTTGGGCAGAAGAGCATAGTGATGCTGGAGACAGAGTGCCTGGGTTTCAATCCCAGCTACCCTACTTACCAGCTGTTCGAACCTGGACAAGTTACTTAGTCTTCCAGTACTTCAGTTTCCTGATATGCAACGATGAGCAAAGTACCACTGATCCCACGGAGCGCTACGTGTGTTAAATGGGTCAATGTGAATAGAGCACGTAGAACAGTTTCCGCCCACCGTGAGCACTGTGTTATTACTGTCCTACCGCAGTTGAGGCCTGTCCCATGGAGCTGTGTTTTGCAGCACCGATGATGACTTGTGCTGATGCCATCTGTATTCTCTAGTCTGCTCCCTGGGATGATCAAGGGCTGGGTTGAAAAGATGGCGTAATGAGGAAGGATGTAGATAAGACCACATTAAAAATTATAGTTGCATACTTACATAATAAATACAACATATTGATGTATATGTGTGTATATACCGCATTTTTGTTGTGATAAAATACATGTAAACTTTACTAATCTAACCATTTTTAAAATTTACAATTCAATGGCATTAAGTATATTCACATTGTTGTACAACCAACACCAGCATCCATCTCCAGAACTTTCCATCATCCACATGAATGCT
>NW_012153174.1:5532563-5537061 GCF_000956105.1 Propithecus coquereli
GGGAACCCAGACAAGCACTACCAGGCTGGGCTAATTCTTCTATTTTTAGTAGAGATGGGGTCTCACTCTTGCTCAGGCTGGTCTCGAACTCCCGAGCTCAAGCGATCCTCTGCCTTGGTCTCCCAGAGTGCTAGGATTGCAGGTGTGAGCCACCACGCTCGGCCTATTACTTTTTTTAAATTTCTTCTCAACCATATGTAAGTCCTGCCTTCCTGCTGATTGAAGTGACTTAGATTGATTATCCCCCATCCCCCACTTTTTTTTTCCAAGACAGGGTCTTGCTCTGTTGCCCAGGCTGGAGTGCAGCGGTGTGTGGTCATAGCTCTCTGCAGCCTGGAACTCCCGGGCTCAAGTGATTCTTCTGCCTCAGTCTACTGGGTTGCTAGGACTACAGGCATGTGCCACTACACCCAGCTAATTTTTCTTATTTTTTGTACAGATGGGGTGTCTCTATGTTGCTATTTTGCCCAGGCTGGTCTTGAACTCCTAGCCTCAAGCAATCCTCCCATCTATGCATATCAAAGTGCTGGGATTACAGGCATGAGCCACTGCACTTGGCCCAAAGTTGTGACTTTGGTATCAATCACATGGTGACGTGAAAAATCTCACTAATTTTTAATCATTGTTTCCATTGATAGAATAGGGAAAATAAATTTGCTTTTAAGAGTCCTATTGGATATTAATTTTTTAGATATGTCAAAAATGTTCACGTAAAGACTTCCTGGTCAAAGGATATTTGAGGCACATGTAGTGTTTTGTAATGCTGGGTGGGTGTGGCCCTTCTCATAAGCAGAAAAGAGAAATCAATGGATACGTGAGCATGAGCAGAGAGCGGAAGTGTTCCTAAGAGCCCAGGGCAGAAGGCAAAGATTCAAGAAATGTGTACGCTGTTTTTGATTTTGAAACTAACTGACCACGTGACTGTGGGTTAACCTCAATTTCTCTAAACTGAAAAGTTAAATGACACTACAATACTTGCCATGTATTGAGTGGAGTAATTTGTAAGAAGAAATTTTTGCCATATTTTCGGGAAAGTACCAAAGAGGATGACAACATTTCTAGAGGAAAATATGGTAGGCTGTGATTAAGAAAGGGCTTTTACATTTTAGCAGAGGTTTTCTGCTCGATGCCTCAGCACAAGGAAGCAGTCCATAAACTGTCACAGGACAGAGTGTGAATAGCTGGTGAGTAGCACAGGGAGGGACGACCCCACAGAAGGTTGGAAGAGGGGACGAGTGTACAACAAGGAAGATCTCCTGCAGAAGTGAGGTCTGAACTGAGACCCGAGGCTCAGTTGGTTTTAGTGCAGTGGAGCACAACGTATAGGGGATATTGCAGGTGTGGGGACAGCGCGGGCGAAAGGTGGGAGGAACTGAGAGTAGGGGGATCAGGGCTGGATGGCAGGACAGGAGGGCGGGGGGTGAACAGAGTGGCTGGCAGATAAGCAGGGGTCAGACTGTTGCTGGCCTTTTAGGCCATGGGAAAGCATTAGAGCTACTTGAGAAAGGGCGCTCAGGATTTTCACTTGGGCAAAGAGCTAGATGGAGCAGCCTTTAAAGAGTTTTAATGCACTGGCTCTGGCTGCAGAGTTGGAAGACAGATTGATAGGGAACAGCCCCAGAATGAAGGTTAGGAGGCTGTGGTAGAAACTGATATTAGAGATGAGGGTGGCCTGATGAGGTATCATCAGTGTGAAAGGAGTAAAGATGATTCACCAATTATTTAGAAATTAGAAATTCTTGTTGATACATTGGACATGAACAATCAGAAGTCAAAACTCAGATGTTGTCTTTGTCAACTAGGTGGACATAGTTGCTTTTATGGCTTAGTTACTGTATTAGTTATCTACTGTGTGTAACCAATTATCCCCAAACTTAGCAGGTTAATGTAACATACATACATTACCTCAGTTTTTGAGGGTCAGGAATCTAGGTGCGGCTTAGCTGGCTGTCTGACTCGGGTCTCAGACTGCTGTTAAGCTGTTGGCCAGGGCTGCAGTCTCATCTGAAGGCTTGGCTGGGGAGGGATCCATTCCAAGCTCACTCATGTAGTTGTTGTCAAGCCTCCGTCGCTTGCCGCAAGGGCCCCTCCACATGACAGCTGCCTTCTCTCAGGGTGAGCAATCCAAGAGAGTGACAGAGAGTGTCTAAATGGAAGCTATGGGTTTGTAACCTAATCTCAGAAGTGACATACTATCACTTCTGCCAAAGTCTGTTTGCTACAGGGGAGGGGATTTTTTGCAAGGCTGTGAATACTGGGAGGTGGGGGTCATGGGAGGCCATCCCAGAGGCTGCTCACTCGTGAGCAACTAGGCTTTACATTAAAGACATCACTTACCTTGGGTCGTCCAACGGTAAAGATTTTAGAAGATACTTTGCAAAATGATGCAAAATTCTAAAATGATTATGAAAATGCAAATCACTTTTAAAGTCTCATGAATAGCGTTACTGAGAAGCACTAATGAATAACTAATGACAGTACAAAGATCTACCTGTCATACCCTTTGTAGTATTTTATCCACTCTTTCTATATTTTTTTCATGTAATACTGTTTGCTGGTTTTATTTCATATGATTTAACATGAGATCTTAAATCAGATGGTGTCCCACCTGTTATAGTTGTCTGGTAAAATGCAACTAGAAACCATTTCTCTCTAGAGAGAACCCTCATGCCAGATGGCACCATTGCCACTAGCAATCTGATGAAAAATTTAAAAAAAAATCAAAAACCCTTTGTGTGAAATTCAGTTCTGGGGAGATGAGCTACAGTTTCTTTAAACTGGTTTACATTTTCTCCAAGACAAGAGCATGGGGCCATTCCAAGGAACAATATCTTTTCTAGAATAGGTGTTAACTTTTGCAGACATACGTACATGGGGTGAGTACGTGCACCGGGTCACAGAGATAACAAACGGCCCACGTGGACTGGCGTTCCAAAGGGGAGAACTTGAACTTAGCCTTTTCAGCCCACTCTTGGCTCTCCTGTGCCCTCTGGTGTTTGTCTTGAGGTTGAACAAGGACAAAGTAGGACAATGTGGAAGTGATCATAGTAATCACAGGAACCCCTCTGGTCTATCACGAGGGGGTAGCCAGACCAAAGAAAGGGGCCTCAGAGTGCTCTAATTTGTACTAGAGACTATGCCTTAGAGATTCTTCTGAACTGTAAACTTTTTGAAAAAATGCATTTATGTGTTTTCATAGACTTAATAGTCACACAATGCATAATGGCTGCAATAATACTAAATTGAGTGGCAGTAATCTAATTTATTGAGCTGTTCCTCTTCATGGAACATTTGGGTTGTTTTCAAATTTTTCCTTATAGGCAATTAATATCTTTGTGTATATCCCCCTTTTTCCCCCTCAAGTATTTCCTTAGGACAAATTCTCAATAGTCAGATTAGTGACACAAAGGGAGTAAATCTGGACTGGACCGAGTGCTGAAGACCAAGAGGCCAAGTTGTATCAAGACAGTGTCAGAGGCAAAATGGGAGTGGAAGGCTGGACCGTCAGTCTGGTCGATGCATTGGCGTGGACAGCCGGGGAGGGACGAGGCAACAGATGCTGGGGACACAGGACAAGAAACTGCATATTTGGAATGAAAAGTACCTACTTGGGTCCTTTAGCTGGCCACAGGCTTGGGTCAGAGGTGAGATTTAAAGGACTCTAAGCCATCTTGTATTCCATGGCATTGCCTTTGCAAAAGGCATTAATGACAGTGTGGCCAGCGCATGGGTGAATTATTTTTTATCAGCTAGCATTGGATGTTACTGTTCTTAAATTGCTCATTGATGAGATATAAACTGGTATCTAAGGTTGTTTTGATTGGTATTATGAATCTTCAAAGCCTAGCAGTGCCTGGCACACTTATTTAATAAATGATTATTAGGGAGAAGACATGCATTTCTTGTGTTTGCATACTATTTGCATTTCCTCATGTAAATATACATTTAGATACTTTTGTCCTATTTATTTACTAGAAAAACAATGTAAAGAAATGAATTTGAATGAAGGGAACATGTCTTAGGACAGAGTTAGACAGTTCTCCCGCCCCGTGCTGTGGTGCAAGATGAGAAGGGACCCCCTACCCCCAACCCCCAGGAGCGGGGCGGGTCAGAGCCTGAGCTCTTCATTGGCTCTGTGCCTGGAGCTCCCAGGGAGAGTCTGGGAGGCCTGAGAGAATTCAAGCAAATTCATCCAAGACCCACAGCCAGTCTAGGTCCAGAAAGAAGAGCTGTGACAATTACAGTAGTGGCCCCTTATCCGGAATGGAGGGATACTTTCCAAGGCCCCCAGGGAATGCCTGAAACTGTGGATAGTACTGAGCCCTATCTACGCTCTTTTTTCCTATACATACATACTATGATAAAGTTTAATTTATAAATTTGGGACAGAAAGACATTAACAACAATAACTAATAATAAAATGGAACAATTATAACAATACACTGTAACAAAAATGAGAATGTGGTCTCTCTCTCTCTCAAAATATCTTACTGTACCA
>NW_012153174.1:5537901-5538395 GCF_000956105.1 Propithecus coquereli
TCCTCTGAGGAGCTCAGGCCCGTCGCTCTCCTCTTGCTGTGTGGCCCAGTTCCTAACAGGCCACGGATCAGATCCGCAGCCTGGGGCTTGGGAACCGCAGCTGTAAAAGACTGAGCTCCACACTCCTGGGTATAAGGAGGATGTACAGTATTTCATCCACTGCACTGTAAAATCTGGTAATTTCACTTTCTGACTAAAAGTCCCATGGCTCCCTATCACCTAAAGAGGAAATCTAAATCCCTAAGCATTTTGGCTTTCATTATAAGATACCACCAAAAGCCTCAAAATGCAAATAGTGTTCTTTTTGTTCTCCAGAAATCTAGATCTACACTATCTAAATGGAATTCATTAACAGCTAGACACACGTGGCTGGTGAATATTTGAAATGTAGCTGATACAAACCGATGTGTGCTGTAAGTTTAAAATACACACTGGATCTTGAAGACTTAGTAAGAAAAAATAAAATCTCTCATTAATACTTGTTCATATTATTA
>NW_012153174.1:5540780-5547635 GCF_000956105.1 Propithecus coquereli
AAAAAAAAAAAAAAAAAAAAATCTCCTGGAGTTCTACTGAGGGTTCAGTGAACAGATATTGCCAATGCAATTCAGAACACAGAAAAAAATGGGAGACTTTATAAAGCATTCTGCCAGAACAGTCTGATACCAAAACCAGGCAAGGTGCACAAAATAAACAAACATAAACAATGTAAATTTATCAAGTGAAATCCAGTAGTGAACTAAAATAATACATTACATTATAGGAACACAGATATGGTTATTTGAAAATTTTAAAGTAATTTAGACTTTCCTACATTAAATAAAAGAAGCTGTAGGGAAGACGATATCTTAGTTTTAACGCAAGCTACAATAACATGTAATAGAAATGCTTCTAACCTTTCATTGCAAAATAAAAAGCAAGGAACAAGTGCCATTATCACAACTTTCCTGGCAGTCCTAACCAGTGCAATAGGAAAAGAATAAAAATTAAGAGGCATAGATATTGGCAAAGAGAAAAACTCCTGTGCAGATGTCATGACTGCCTATTTAGAAAATCAAAGTGAATCAATTAAAAACTATTAGAACTATTAAAAGAATTCAGTAAGAAGATTGGCTACAAGACAAAGAAATCACAAGCATTCTTATACAGACAATATACCTATTAGAAAATGTAACGAAAAAGACTGTGTCCAAAATCAAGCAAAAATTGCAAAATACCAAGCAATAAACTTGGCAAAAAAAAAAAAAATGCAAGATTCATACAAATAAAATGATATAGATTTACTGAAATACAAAAAAAATCAGAATAACAAGAGGACATATCAAGTCCTTGGAGGGGAAGATTCAATGTTGTGAAGACATCACTTTTCCTAAAGTGAAAATTAAAAATCACAAAGGCTTTTTAATATAGAACTTGAAAAATTCAGGTTTGTCTAAGAAAAAAATTAAAAATGCTCAAAGTGTCAGAAAATTTTGAGACTAATGGGGAAATTTGCAACTGTCAATGCACACAATGAAAAAACTACAGTAATCAAAAACATACGACAGAAACAGACAAGAGGATCTAAGGAACAAAACAAATTCAAGAACTACATATACATTTACATACGCACATACATACAAACGTATGCACACACATAGGTTAGATTTCACATTAGTGGAGAAAGGTGAGTTCATTTAATAGAAAATAATGTAACAATTAGCTATTCATTTGGCAAAGAACTGAATGCCTGACATGTATCTGGGTAATATATGAAAAATTGTTCATACCTAACAATCAGGACATGCAAATTAAGATAACTTCATGTTGATCAGATGGTTAACAATGAGAAGCGGATATATACATTTCTTTTGAGGGTGTGAGGAAAATTGACCCTTTTCATGAAGGTGGTGGGAATATATATTTTTGGACGCAACTTGACATGATATACCAAATAAGCATGACCTTTGATCTAAAAAACTCACTTCTGGGAATCTATTCTACTTAGAAATATACCCTGCAGCAGTATCTGCAACTGCAAGAGCTGTTACATAATTGGGTAATGGTTAAAGCAATTCTCACAGATTTGTACTGTTTGTTAAAAATGATAGCACAGATGTGTTCATACAGGAAAAACTCTTAAGACATTAAATGAAAAATAAAATCAAACTCCAGAATAATGTAATCCCATTCCATTCCACTGTGCGTGCACACGTTTTTATTGCATAGGGAAATGTCTTAAAGCTCCGGTTCCCTCAGCTCCGCCCCGCCACCGGCCTCTGCTCCCCCCCGCCCCCAGTCTGTGGAAAAATTAAAAATTGTCATCCACGAAACTTAGGAAAACTGGGGGGGGTGGGGGAGGGCACAAGAGGAGGTGAGCCGCTGAAACTCAGGAACCCGGTGCTGCTCAGGTGAGCTGCCAGGGTATTAGGGTATCTACAGCCGCTCTGCACCGCCTGAGCTGCGACCCCCCCACACCCTTGGAAAAATTGTCTTCCATGAACTGGGTCCCTGGTGCCCAAAAGGTTGGGTACCACTGTCTTAAAGGACACCTACCACGGTGTCAGTAGTGGGGAGGGGAATGTAAATGTGGCAGGTTGGGAGGAGAGAAATGGCAAGAGTGAAGTTCACTTTTTGAATTGTTCACTTTGTATTTAAATTGTTAAAAGTTCATATTTATTTTTGTTAAAAATTATCTTCAAAGTTTTGTAATCTAACAAGAAAAAAGACTGGTTTGGACTAAAATAATAGGGGTTACTAGTGTCTTCACTTCTGTTTTGTCCTAAACATTGCCAAGAGCTTCATTTTTTTATCCATATTCAGCTTCTTTGTAAGATTTTATTTGAACAAGAATCGCACAGTACACTAGAACACATCTTAAGTCCTTTTGAGCATTAACGACCTGTAAGACAGTCTATGAGTTAGTTATATCCCTGTATGACCAGTGGGCAGGAATATTTTAGTCTTGGCTAAGCTTCTTTTCCGTTCTTCTTACATAAGGTCATGCAAATTCAGGAAGACAAATTAGTTTCAATATTAATAATATACAAGTAAGAAAATGTATTGTGGAAAGAAGTATAGGCATGAAAGGTTAAGTGACAAAATGCCAAAAAATGCTTGGTGATTTTGGAAATCTGCTTTTACCCCACCTGCCACCTGCTAAGTCACACTCTAGTTCTTGGGGCTGTGAATAGAACTATTTATGACCAATGCTGGCTGGATTTCAGACATGTTGATGTGTTTACTATATATACACTAATGATACATAAAGTCTAAAAATCAAGAATATTTGGATAGATTTTGAACTCATCAGGTAATCTTATCCATAATGACCAGTTGAACTGCTACTGTATTGCGAGCAATCATGCATAAATTGTAGTTTCAAGAGACTAAAGTTAGCACACTCCAACAAAGTTGTTTTTTATATAGTAGTTATTTTTACTGTTTAATATTCCAGTACTTCTTGGAAAGTCCTTCAAGTTTTTTTTTTAGACAGAGTCTCAGTCACCCTGGGGGGTTGAAGTTCAGTGGTGTGATCATAGTTCACAACAATCTCAAACCAATCTCCTGCCTCAGCTTCCCTAGTAGCTGGGACTACAGGCTCAACCTACAACACTCAGCTAAATTTTTCTATTTTTAGGAGAGACAGGGTCTTGCTCTTGCTCAGGTGGGTCTTGAACTCCTGAGCTCAAGTGATCCTCCCGCCTCAGCCTCCCAAAGTGCTAGGATTATAGGCGTGAGCCACCATGCCCGGCCCCTCAAGTTTATTTCAATTTCCCCAGCTCTATCCCACCCCAATTGTGTTTTGTATAATGTTTAACGTGCTTACATTATTAAAAGATAAAGGTCTCAAATCCAACCCCCAATGGCAAGAGTTGTATGTCACTGTCTTTTTACCTACTTGTGAAAATGACTGAACACACTTTCTAGATGAATAATTAAACAAGACATATTCCTCTTCCTTTCATTGCCATTTTAATAGAAAAGGATTATCTTCTTTATTACAAAATATATTTCATATTGATTTTGCAATGGAAAATTTAAAAACACTATCTTTATAAAAAGGATGTCAAAAAGCAAATTCCAGATGAAGCAAAGACATGAAAACAGGATAGTTCTAGTAAATAGTCTGAATAAATGTATTTTTATTTTGGGAAAGGAAAAGATATCTCAAAAGGACATAAACCCGGAAGCAACAGAGATAAGACTAATAAGTCTGACTACATAAAAATTAAAAACTTATGTATGGCAAAAACAGAAACACCCCAATAAATCTAAAGGCTAGCAACAAACTGGAAAAACATATTTGTAAAACTACTAAAGACAAAGGGATCTTTAATTTACAAAGAAGTTATATATATAAGAAAAAGATAACTCACAATAAAAATTAAAAAAACAGGGAGAAAACTATTAAAAAGGATAAAATACATGAAAATCTGCCAAATATCATTCATAATTAAGGAAATGTATACTAACAATAAGACACCATTTTCCTCACCCACGAGATAGCAAAAATCAAAATGCTTGAGGACGCCCCAAGCTGGGGAGGGTGGAGGAAAATATGCCATCTAATCGCTGTGGGTGCCAACACAAGTACCTCCAACTTTACTGAGGCAATTTGACTACCTATCAAAATTAAAATGTACAAACCCCAGCAATCAGACAGCTAGAAATTTACCCTACGGGTATACTTGTTCAACAACATATATTATACTTAAGGACAGTGCAGAATAGTTGGTAACTGTAAAAAACTGAAAACAGCCCAAGTGTCCATCAAGAGAGAACTGGCTAATTATGGAACATCCAGAAAAAGAAATGCAATAGAGCCATTAAAAAAAAATGAGGTAGATCTACAAGTATGTACTGATATGGAAAGGTCTTCCATGTATACACTAGTAAAAAAAAAATACATACTTTTATAAAAAGATACAGTTAAAAAAGAGAGAAGGTATTCAACAGTGCATTAATGAGAAAAAAAAAAGTGCATTAGGGTATACTGCAATTCTTTGCTCCTCCAAAGGAATTATAGAACACTGTTAACTGTGATTACCTTTAGATAAATGAATAAAGGGTAGGGAAGGGGGTGGGAGACTTTTACTTTTCATTTTGTACTGTTTACATTTCTAGCCTTAAACATATAACATTATTTATTTTGGTAGAGATTAAATGGGTAGATAGACTGTAACTAATTCATTGTTTTCTTTGTATCTCTCTATATTAAAAAAACACAATTGTTTTTTTGCACACATATACATACATACAAAGATGGTAAACCAAAACATACAAAATTAAAAAAAATACACACACATAAAAATACACACACTGAAATTAAGCACAGAGGCAAGCCTACCCTTTCCATATCAGACACTTACGATCCTAATGTACAATATACATAGTTAATATTACCCAAAGATCTCAAAGCCCTTCATTAACATTCATTCAACTCCTGTAAGTTTCCATTTCATATGGTGATACAAGACTATGGGTACAAAGTGTCAATGACTCCAGGAAGACATTCATTCCAAGTGTCTCATCCGAATAATGTTCTGAAGACCACTTGATCTGTTTGTCCTTGGACTGCCTCAGTTAGGTTTCAGAGGCTGGTCTTCGAATCAGGTCACCAAAATAAGCAGTGATTGTCTTCAATTTGTTGTTAAGAAAGTTCTGTTCTATTTCCACTTGCCCTCCAGGCCCAGCTAAAGATGCCACCTAAAAAGATGGACAGAAGAAAAAGCCACACATACATAAGCATGATTTCAAAACAATTCTTTCATTTATATTACTTTATCAAATAATAGGAAGACTGTAGCTTTTTATTAAGTCCTTTGAAAAATGAGGCATCTCAAATGTTCACTGTTACTTCCCATGTAAGTATTAATGCAATCTTTGGTGGCAGGAATACTTGCTGTTTCGGACCCTTTAGGTATTATGGCTAAGACCATGTGCTCTGCTGTTGTCTAAGACTTGATCTCTCCAATGCCATAAGCCAAAGAACTCACAGGAAGAGAAAATGAACAAATCCTCCTTATTTATTAACATAGACATTTAAAGCCTTTCCTGAAAGCCTTTGTCCTTTTTGCCTTATCGTCTGTACCTCACCCTCTCGTTCATTCAACAGTACCTACTGCGTCCCTGCTGCGAGGCACTAGAAATATCCGAGAGCAGACAGCTCCGATCCAGGCTGTGATCCCCATTCTCGTAAGTCTGTCTCTACTAACGACTTTCCTTCTCCAATTCGTCTCTTTTGCTGTTCTCACAACTTGGAACACCTCCTCACCTATTGCTATTTTGTGTATTTATAACCCTTTTTACGAAAATTGTGGTAAAAATATTTTGCTCTTTTTGGGTCTATTAGAATACAGTGACCAACCCCCTTTATTAGGAAAGTGAAAGCACTATCTCTGCTCACCTCCACAGTAAACATTAAAAGGATGCCAATCAAATGAGCAGACAACGGGGGGCAGGCAGCTGCTCAAGATTCTTTTGCTCTGTGACAATAATGCTTGTGCTCGCCTTTGTCACACTGCAAACTAGCAATGTTTTACCCTAAGTTCTTGTACAGGTAAAGCTTTGTTTTAGTTCATTGTTTCCCCTCCATCCAATCTCTTAGAGATGCATTAACTAGCAAATATATTACCTTCTAACACATGACGACTTCACCAGAGATGAGCTTATCAGGGCAGCAATAAGGAAGATTAAGAGAAAGGGGAATGTGGCGGAGATCCCAGGCAGTCAGAAAACAGAAGACACTGAGCGACAGAGAAAGGGAAACCCCAAGTGTCAGGCACAAACAACAGGAGACATGCATCTTCCGTAACTGCAATCAGCAAAACTGCAGTTGTGTATTTTGTAAAGAGAGTTGCTCAGTCTGGTTTGGTTTCGAGGGCTGAGACCATTTCATCTCAGTGGTGTTCTAAATACCACACCAGCGTCTGGTATCTGGTAGAAGGGAAGATTTATTGTGCATTTCCAATGAATATATATTTTAAAGTATTTCAATTTCCTTTTAGAAAAAATCACAAAACAAAAATGAGGAAGGAACAACAGGTACATTCTCAAAAGTAAAAAAAAAAGGAAGTGTTCTACCACGGCTGTAATAACATCATCAACTCTTGCCCTCACTCCTGAAGGGACATAAAAGAGCTGGGTGTGTTTTTATCATTAGGAATAGATAAAAACCAAAAGTCAAATGCAGTATCCCTTGTGTGATTAAAAAACACACATATCCCACTATTTGTTCATAAGGATTACTTAAAGTGAAACTAGAAATTTAAAAATAGCCCAAGTAGTCTCACAGTAGCAATTATTAGGAATAATTGTTTTATATTCTATTTTGGTATCTTGATATCAGTCTGATTTTTTTTTTTTTAAAGGAAGGGCAAAATGAGGAATTTGGTCTTTAGCCAATAAAA
>NW_012153174.1:5549076-5552336 GCF_000956105.1 Propithecus coquereli
GGGTAGAAACATTTCTGACGAATAGTTCTTTGGGAGGTAAAAGAAAAAAATATTTTTTTATCAGTGGAAAACCAGGCCTCATTCAAACTTACAGATATTCATTAAATTACTTCCATTTCTATGCACATAGTTAACAGAAATGAGATTTCTATGCTTAATAAATCTTAAAGCCACCATCATCAACATGAGTACACTGGTGACAGGTCAAAAAAATTCTCCCAGTTATTAACCCACACTGGTCTCCTAAGAGGAAGCTACCAATAACCAACTCACTAAGCTTTGCCCCCTTCCAGTTCTCAGAACCGGATACTGGAAACATGAAGACTGTTCTTCAATTCAGCAAGTTACATAGAGCACAATGGAAGACAGGGTCAGGAAAAGTGGTAACTCACACGGGACCGGTAGGTCACACTACGAGTGGCACAGAAAAGCCGGTATCCCTCTATTTTCTATCTCCATCATTTACCGAGAAAATTTACTCACAGTAGTGAAGGGAACATAAGCTTATGTTCAGAAGTTCTCAGCAAAACTGCATTTGTGTCTTCCCAACCTGCCTATGAGGCCAGTTGGTTCCACAGCCCTCTAGAGAATGATGAGGCATGCAGCTGCAGAACAAACGATTCCGCTCTAGCCGCTAGCTGCAAACTTCCCAAGGGAAAAACTAGCTAATAAACATGAGGGACTGATTACACGTTTATCCTGAATTGTAATGTATGATTAAGCAGTGATTTCAGTAAGAACAGAGTTGGTCTAGAAACCTGAGTACTAGTTAATAAAAGAAGTAAAAATACCCGAACAAGTAAAGCCGAACAACAAGTACCTTCCATTTTGTGATGAAATATTAGCTCTCTGTCGTCTTTATCACTGAACAGGAATGGAGCAGAACTGACTAGTGGAAATTCTTTTATAATTCCCTTTGCTTCTCCTGCCACCTCAAACTCTATTCACTGCTCCCAATCTCATGGTGAGCTAATAGCGTGGTAAGTGATGAATCTGTTGTTGGCAATGAACATCGTGTCAGTGGGAGACAGCAAGGTATGAGGCACTGTCACTGCATGGCAGAACAACCAGGCAAATCACTAAACTTCCCTCGTTTACTCATCAATAAAATCAGGCTGATAACCTGACATGCTACTCCTGAGTGTGATGGTGATCTAATGAAACGGGCAGGAGAATCCTATAAACCTTAAGTATACTATTCATATAGGCAACATTTACTAAGCTCCTATGATGTTGTAATGTATATCGTATAAATGCAGGGTATTGCTAGTTTAGTACAATGAATGTACTTTTGAGTGCTCTGAGTTGTAAAGGCTGGCTATTCTCAGGTAAGCAATTTTAGAGTCTACTATTTCTACATGTAGCAGAAGCCCAATGTAGTTCTTAGCTCTCTTTGTATTCTCTCATGCTTCTGGTTCCTAAACTTGGACTAAGCTCTTCCACCTGTTGGAATAACTTTATAATACTTATCATGTGGATACAGTTAGACCAGATTTCTACTATATTGATTCAAAACAATTTGACACAAATTTTTAAAATAAATTCTAATATTTGGAAACCATTAAGGCCCCAATTTCCCATTTATTAAATAAACAGATACTATAATCACTTAGAACTAATATTTGCAATGCAATCAGTGATAAATTTATATTGTATTCAACCAAAACCACTAAAAATGTTAAGAACTGAATTTGGTTATATTTAAAATATTTTTCACATAACAGTATTACCTAATAGTTTTTCACATTTATAGTTCCAGTTATTTGAATACTTGCAACTCTAGTCTTTTGTAAGTTTTAGAAATGTTACCTATAAATAAGTCCTTCATTCTCATCTACCAATCTACCTACCTACCTCCCAACCAAATAAACTATGAGAATGGTGATGACTGCTACAATCAGGAACTTTTCCCTTCCTAGACATCATGAAATGAAATATAAAAAGACAATGGGAGCCTCAAGAACTCTGCCAATTAGAAAGAAGAGACGGATCCCATGATTAAATCTAACATCAATTTCTATACTTAAGTTACAACCTAAACAATCATTTGGTTTCACCCAAGTATTAAGTTAATTTGTAAATATTCTCCCCCTTTATGAGGAAATAAAATAGGTAGGATTTGGCCTGTTAGCGTGTCTGGGGAAGCCATGGAAGGGTGGAGTATGTCTGCTTGACAAAAGACAGCATTAAGTGATGTAGAGCTCCAGTTGGCTTTTTAACACAATTCTTAGGGATGTTGCTCAATGTTGCCCTACTCTCTGTACTAGTATAAACATATTATAAAGACAATGATTTAAATTAATTTGTCCCAAAAAGTACAAATGCTATCACTTTTCTGAGGCTAGACATTTTATGTCTAGTTATGAAATAGATATAAAGGATAAGGAGCTGCCCTATCAAACGGACCAGGAGGTACTCCACCTATCATTTCTGTGCCTAGTTAAGAGACAAGACTCCCCCTATCGACAGGGATTTCACACAGTGGTGGCGTTTGATAATCGTGGTGTGCAGCTTCCTTCGGGAGACACTAACCGTCCTCGTCTGCTCAGATACGTCTACCCATGTTGAATAAGTTTACTACTTAAAAGAGAAGCTTTTCATGTCTGCAAGGTATGGTAGATCCAAAGCTAGTATTGGCTAGAATTCTATGGCTATCAAAAGGAAAAAAAAAATGGAGAAAAACATAGCAAGATATAGGCATCAAGTAGATAAAATACATTTACCTTGGGCTCTCTGAACCAGATTTAAGATTAGTCCCGGGGTTTCAATTGTCATTTCAGAGAGTAAGAAACACTTTACCCGCAAAGAGCCTCTCACAAAAAGATTTTCTAAATTATTCAGTTCTTGGGTTTGATAGTGAGAGTTTGGATAGCAAGGAATATACATGTCCTGGAATAACCTTCAAGCAAAAAAAGGGAATAGGAGATCAAGGTAATAGAGGACGTAGAAAAATATTTCACTGGCTACAGAAAATAATTAGCATCATCTCCTACAGAAAGATTTTAACATAAGTTATATTTGTATTGAGTCCATACTGTTTAGGATAATATAAATATTATCCAGAGTACAATCTCCCTGGATGGGAAATTCACTGTCCTTTACAGACATTTCTATGGCAAAAATGTAGCCTAAGTTTCAAAGAAACTTAGGGAACTCAACTCATTTGTAAATTCAGGTTGTTGTGGCATTCTAAATGTTCCTTAACAAAAAAGTCAGCTTATTATAACACTGTGATTCTCTCAATCTTGTACTACTGTATC
>NW_012153174.1:5552386-5553792 GCF_000956105.1 Propithecus coquereli
TTTTTTTTTTTTAAAGGAAGGGCAAAATGAGGAATTTGGTCTTTAGCCAATAAAAGCCATTTTGACCAGCATATCTAAAATACCACTTTTTCACAATTTTTTTTCTATGAGTTAAAATCTAACTGAAGTATAGCATTTCTCATGCTCCTTTTAACAAGCAATTTATTTAAAGAACCTAAGATTAGCAAGCTGAAGTTTTTTTTGAGAAGTGTGGTTGTGGGGCGAGAGGGGAGGAGAAAAGAACAGAGAAAAAAACAGGATGGGTTTAGAGAATCAAAGCAGAGCTGAACTAGCAAAACATCTGCTAGGATACGTCTAGCAGAAGAAAAAAAGAGCAAAGTCAGAGGCAAATTTCAACCGCAGTTCTACCAATAATTTGCCATTTCAATTTAGAAAGTCATTAAAATAGGCTTTGGCCTTCTAGATCTGAAAAGTAGGAGCGCTGTCTATCTCAGATCCTAAAAAGGGTATTTTGAGAAGAACAAAAAACAATTTCTGAAACTTAATTAAAAAAAATTAAAGGTACAATAAAAAGATGGTTATCATTTCTTATATAAGTCATAAATAGAATTACATAAAAACCCATTTCTAAGAAGGTAGGGTAGTTCCTTTTCCTGCTCTCTATACCTTTTAGAGGGTTGTCTGGATGTGGGTGCTTTGGGTAAGAAAATGGAGCAAAGATGGGAATTTTCCCAGAAATCAGAAGAGTTCCAAAAGAGTTTGTAAATTACTTAAGAACTATTTACTGAGAGCTTATAGGCTTCAGTTCCAGGCAGTGGACAGTAGCAAAAAACAAACAAAAGTCTCTGCCTTCATGAATTTTACATTCTAGCTAGGAGAGTCAGATGATAGACAAAACAAGTATTGTTTCTGATACTGGAGAAAAGGGTGAATCTGCGTGACAAAATATTAATATAATAAGAAACTTAGTGTTTAGAAAGAAAATCTTAAAAACTTAAGATGTTACTTTCAACTGTTCTGATTAAAAATAGTTTCTAACCTTAGCCTTTTTGTACTTTTTCACATTTTCACAACTACATACATTTTAAAGGTTTGAATTTCGGAGTTGGAAAGATTGTAAATACATGTAGTTCCAGTGAATAAATAATACTTTGCTTCAAGCAAACAGTGCCATCAATGCCTGCTGTCCTTATTTTTCACTAGCAGGTTTAACTGGCGAATGTTATTTGGTTCCTCCCTCTTTCTCAAAGTTTGATAAATTGATGGGGGGTAGGCAGAGAGAAATAATGGCAGGTAGAAATAGATAAGAAAATGAATTTAAAGTAAAAATGTACCAAATGAGAGAAAATAACTTCCAAATGGGATCCTATTGGAAGAATATATAATACTAGTGACAGGAACACTTTATCACAAGAAAGATGCAGAAAAATTAGAGCACTGCAAAA
>NW_012153174.1:5556878-5593946 GCF_000956105.1 Propithecus coquereli
TCTCATTAAAAAAATCCTACATATGGATAAATTTTCTCCATCTAAAAAAAGAAAAAGTTGATTTCCTATTGTCATTTGATCTAAATTTAATACCAAACAAAATAATATACTTGAAAGCTCATCAGCTTCCTTTCAGGCTTTCATTATTTGCTAATGTTATTACTCCCTCTAGAGGCAGAAAATACAAATGATCTATCAACCCTAATTCTGGTAGGTTTTTTGAAGTAAACCAAAAAAAGTTAACTTTTTCTTTGTGAAATTGTTAATTTAACCAGAAAAAAATTTCATCAGTGTAACTTTTACACTAAACAGTGAATTTCCTATTGTTATTCAAGCACCCAAATGAGCCTATTTATATTTAATAAGGATCCTGATACAGCCTAGTAAAGATCATATAACCTCTTATGAGATTAGCTATAGAACATAATATTCATATGAGAAAAATAAGAATTATGGAATCAGTAAGCTCAACCTCATCTGGAAGTCTAGAAAGCAGCTCGTATTACGTTTAATACGAAAGAAGCACGTATTACGTTTAATACTGTATTATGAAAAACTCATGAAACAAAAGGATGGTGACTTTTTCTTCTATTAATAATTGGTACAATACATACTATTTTGGGAGGCCTAAATGTTCAGACACAATGGATCACAAATAGATGACAAGCAGCAAGATCTAATTCCATCACCTTCCAAATCAGAGTAAGAGCTCAGGCTTGTTAATTTCATTTATTCTTTTAACCCAAAGAATCTCAACTCTGGAGCACATTATAATCACTCAGGGAGCTTTAAAAATTAACTTATGCTTGGGCTTCATCCCAGAAAATAAACCAGACAGAATCTTTCCCAGTGGACCAGTGTATCAGTAGTTTTACACAACTACTCAGCTAAAACTATCAAACTCTTAGATATGACACTGAAAACACAGGTAACACCAAGAAAAAACAGATAAATTGGACTTCATAATAGAACCTGAGTTGGAAGACTAAATCAAGGTAATCTAGTAGGAAAAAGGAAACAAAACACCAGAAAATATAGATATGGAAAACTATCATTCTCATAATAGATGTCCCGGGGCAGTGGGGGGAGATGGTGAGGAGAACACAGTTGAACAAATAATGGAGATAAATTCTCCTGAATAAAAAAAGATGAAAAGCCTCAGAATAATAGGGCTAGTTCTCAGAGTATGAAACAAGACAAAAAGGAAAAACACACAACCAGCAACATTATAGTGAAATTCAGAATGTGAAACACAAAAGATTTTTAATAGAGTACATGGCACAAAGCAGATACACAGTAAGTTTTTATAGAAAAATCAACCAAAGCATGAAATAAAGATATCATCAAACCTTTATGAGGCAGTTATTATATCAGATCCAATTCTACTAGGGATAAAATCCCCGAAAAAACAGTGATTAAAGGTTTATGGTAAGAACTGAAAAAGAATATTTGAATATCAGTCAAGTGTTCTGGTCTCCAAGATTATAGCTAAAATTAGCTCCCGGCCAAATTGCGGTATTATTTGTCTCTGTATTTCTGTTTAGGCTATTATTTTCAGGAATACCTGAGACCTTTATCTTCAAGGTAGGTTTCAGTAAGGCAGATCTTGGCTAGTTTAGTTATGGTTATTTGGAGTACAACACATTAAATTGTCCTTTTAATACATCTTAGTCAAAGCCTTGAGTGCTCTATTTGTGTCTACACACACCAGGAGCTGCAGAGATAAAGAGGATGTAATAAACATGGACCTAACTGTCAGACACTTCCAGTTTTCTAATAATAATCGCAAGCCAGGGATTTCTCATAAACACATTCTCTGGCAAGGAAATGTCCTGTATATTTTTCTGCCCATTCTTTTGTAGCAACTAAGTCAGAGGCTCACAGAAGTTACTCAGTAATGGCTTACCTGGTCAACATCAGCATTTCTTGGAAGAAAATAAACAATATTATTAGTGATCTTCTGGGAAAGTCTGAAAATTTCAAAGGTGGAGAGTAGTTAAGGAAAAGTAACAAAAATAGCAGCTAATTTCTGATCAAAAAGAGATGTTCTTTACTTATCATAACCCAAATGTATTTTGGTATATAACAAAAAGGCACAAATTTAAATCCCCTAAAGAAACCCAAACAAGAATTAAATACAAGATTTTGTAATTCAGTAGTAATTTTCTCTGATAGATCAAAGATTAGAGTTTAAACCTATTTATTCAATTATCTTAGTGGCAGGCAGCCAAGAGTCAGAAATATACGCTTTCTCTTTCTGCCATATCTTAATTATTGAGAAAACAGAGTAGGAAACAGGAAAGCGCAATACCACTTCTTTCCAGTAAAGAATAAAGACAAGTAACTCTGGCTACTGTAGTCTACATTCTAAATTTTAATTAGCAATTTAGAAACATGTTTCCTCTTAAGAGTCAAACAGGTGATTCTATTGGGGAGCGGCAGGTGAAGAAAGGAACAAATAATACATGTTATTCTTTATGAAATAAGGGTTTGCTTCAGTATCTTGGAAGAGTCACAGGAAAAATTTGAATATATATAGCAAATTCACCTGAGTCAGTATAAGTCGAAGAAAAGTTATGAGATGGTCACCCACAGACTCGACTCTAGGGATAGGTTTTGTGGAAATTCCCAATCTTCAGACAATTCCAAACAATTTATGCATTTTCATTGTTTTATAATGGTAAAACTGGATAGGGAAATGCAACCTCACATTGGTCATTACTTTTGGAGATCAACTACTACATAATTTTTACAAATCTGCTTTTTATTTTTTATTTATTTATTTTTTCAAACCTGCTTTTTATATGCCAAATAAACTAGAATCCATCAAATGCTTTTAGCTAATCTATCTCCCCTCTTCACTAATTTCTCTCTATCATACACGCACACACCCCCCTTCCTCTCCACACCACTTTTTAAGTAAATTCTTAGGACTTCCAAAGGATATCCATCAGGAGACATCATCGTCCTAATGTCAAAAGTCTCTGCAGTGGCGTAGTTTGGCCCTCCCCAAGGTGGGCTGAGGAACACAACATCAGCTTTTAAACAAGAAGCCAGTAGCAGGAAATCTCCACAGATGAACTCTATCTTATCTGCTACACCATAAACTTCTGCATTATTACGAGCAAGATCAATCTTAACAGGATCAATATCAACGGCAATCACTAAAAACGGGAAAAGAAAATGAGTTAATTCATATTATTATTTATACAGGATAGTTTGTCTTCCCAATAATCTACTATCTTCTGTACAAGAATCTTTTTTTAAAGACTAAGAGACAATTGGCAACATATATCAGAGATAAAGACTTTAATTAAAACTTTTTATTTAAATTAGAAAGATTCATTTCTATTATACCAAGAAAATGTGACTGAAGGACCTGGCTTTCAAAGTTGTCTCACTCAGACAGCTTTACCTAAGTAAGTGGCAACAGTTGACAAAAAATAGCTACTGAGGGCCAAATATGTGGCACAGCCTGAGCAGCAAACACTTGAAAAGGTCTCCGACTACATGTAAAGCCTATAATGCTAGGTTTTAAAAAAGACAAATTTCCTCGAAATGTGGCAATGCCCAAATGAAGACAAATCTGACAACTTCTACAGAAAACCAAAATAAAACACATTTTTATAAACCTGGATAGCCAAGTTATGAAGAAGAAATGTAAAAACAGCTGCTGATGATATCTAATGAAACATTTTAGGTAAAGGAACAGACAATATTATGTTTTTACCAAATGGACTTTCATTTAATTTATTGCAGTTTCATAATTAGCAACGCAAACAAAAGAATTTTAGCTGACTGATGTCTTGCACTAAATTACTCAAGTACTCTTATGTGCACATGTGTGCTAATGGCAATACTCTATATTTGAAAGAGCCAAGTGGAACCCTGACTCATAAGCACAGTTGCCATGGAAATGTAGTTGTTTTTCAGAAAATGCTAGTTTCCAAACTTGCTAACATTTTTGAGAAATAATGCATGCAATCACCTGAACAATGAATACAAGCACCAATTGTAACATATTGCAAAATCATGCATGCACGATGCTGTTTTTCTTGTTCTAAATGAACTAACATTCACCTTTATGAGAAAAAATCCTTTTTAGCTACTTAATCTGCTACATTTATAGTTCACAGACAGATGGAAAGCTATGCTGACAATACAAAAAATTCAAAAGAAAATATTACTTTCGACATCAAATCTATTCAGTTAATCCTGTTTTCATCTGTATTTCTTTTGGAGGCAGACTTTGTTTTTAGGCCCAATAGAAATGAAAGCACTCAGTCTATCACATAAATGAAATGTTGACAAATGTCTGATGATACTATATAGAACTGTGCTGTCTAGTAATTGTAGCCACTAGCCACATATGGCTATTACCATTAAATTGACTAACATTATATAATATTAAAAATTTAGATCCTCAGGTACATTACCACATTTCAACTTTTTAACAGCCACATGTATCTACTGACTACCATACTAGACAGCACAGACACACGACATTTCCCTGATCACAAAAAGTTCTACTAGGCAGTATTGATGCTGAACTACTGGAATGCATAGAAAGGGGAAAAATACCTTTAACAGAAGCAATATGCAAAACTTTGCAGATTTCCTAACCATTTAGTTGAGTATATGCATAGACAGCAACTATCTGAATGGAAACAAATCTGGCACAAAGGGATAACGTCGATTTTACACACTGCCATTTTCATGTGTGTATATACATGTATATGTATGCATACAGTTCAAGTATAATTGATTATATGCATATGTGTGTATATAAGCACACATGCACATACATTATAGTAGGAAATTCAAAACAGTTAAGTGCAATTGATTATATGTGTGTATGTACATATGTATGCACAAACATACCAAATTAACTGTACTTTCATTGTTTTGAATTCCCTATCAGCTGACCCACAGTAGGGGAATACCAAGAGGAGTATCAATAACTAACATTCATTGGGTCCCTGTGAGTTACCACTTGTGGTAGGGAAGCAGGTTATGGAACACCATTGCCCTGAACATGCTGGAGGGTTCCTTAGCTTCCAGTCTCGCACGCTGCCAGGGCAGAAGTCAGGTCATTATAGCACTGGGAAGGCACAGTGTTTGCCGTATGCCTCCTTTTTTCCCCAGGGGCTGGCAATCTATAGGTTAAGTGATTAAAAGACACTATGGGGCCAGGCGCAGTGGCTCACGCCTGTAATCCCAGCACTCTGGGAGGCCAAAGCGGGAAGATCGCTTGAACTTGGGAGTTCAAGACCAGCCTGAGCAAGAGCAAGACTCCATCTCTTCTAAAAATAGAAAAAATTAGCCAGTCAACTAAAAATAGAAACAACAAAAATTTAGCTGGGCGTGGTGGCTCGCACCTGTAGACTCAGCTACTCAGGAGGCTGAGGCAGGAGGATCATTTGAGCCCAGGAGCGTGAGGTTGCTGTGAGCTAGGCTGACGCCACAGCACTCACTCCAGCCTGGGCAACAAAGCGAGACTCTGTCTCAAAAAAAGAACACACTATGGGGCTGCGATGGGAGTTGGTCTGTGAGAAAAGGAAGAAGTGGTCGCCCTTTAGCTTGGGACCCACGTTAGACATTTTCCTTTACCAAATGTGTACTAAGCTACAGAAAGCCTTGGCAAAAGATCTGTACTTACAGAAATACAAATCTACAATATGGTCTGTTTCCATAATATTTTGAGAAAAATTCCAGATCTATTTGCTACTTTATCAGGGGCAGATATTTTATTATTTTTTAAAGTTTTAGTTATTTATTTTTATCAGGGGAAATTGTGGACTTGTGATGCAGTCCCCCACTGCCACAAATTATGCAGTCGCGTTTCCCACATGTGGGGAAATCGCAGGGGTCGGCACATCTGGAGCACAATGGATAAGCCTCGCCCTGGGAACAACACCTTCATGGTCATGGTATCTGCCCCACCAGCTAAGTATTAGAGGGCAGATATTTTAATTGTTGTGTTATGATACAACGCCAAAATGATGAATTTTACAACTTCTCAGGAAAAAATCACTTTTAGGCAATAAACATTGATTTGAACTCATAGGAATGGCTTATCCGGCGAAGTGAGAAAAGGACTTTGGGAGTAAATAGTGAGCTCAGGAAAACAAAGTAATTACTATTTCTGTAAATATGAAAATAGCTTTTATCTAGGCTGACAGGAGACCATATAATGTTAGCAAATGTCATACCTTGGAACGCAAATGTCATACCTTGGAGTGACCCCCTCACACCTTGGAATAGGGACCACAGCTCAGCACTGGTCTTAAAGTCAATGCTATCATAAGGTGATAATATCATTTTTAGAATAATTATTTGATAAAGTCAGCTTCTCTGACTAGACTGAGCAGGGACTGGGTCTGTTTTTTCTACAGCATGGTATTACCAATGCCTAATACAGTGTCTGGCAGTACACAGTAGGTGCTCACTAAAATTTGTTTTACAATCAAGATATAATTTACATATAGTGAAACGCACACACAGGTCTTATGAATTTTGACAAATGTGTACACCCATGCAACCAACACCCTAATGAAGATCTATAGCAGCACTGTCCCACTGAAATACAATGTGAGCCATGTAGGTACTTAAAACTTTTCTAGTAGCCTTATTAAAAAAGTGAAAAGAAATAGGTGAAATTAACTTTAATATTTACTTAACCTGACATGTCTAAAATATTATGATTTCAATATGTAATCAACATAAAGTTTATGAATGCAATATTTTACATACTTTTCCTTGTCCTAAGTCTTTGAAAACTAGGGTATATTTTATACTTACAATACATTTCAATTCAGACTGGCCATATTCAAGTGCTGCAAAGCTAATGTGGCCAGTGGCTACTGTGCTGGACAACACAGAACCAGAGCATTTTCATCTCAGAAAATTCCCCTATTTTGTATGCCCTCTTTGAGTCAATTCTCTTTGTCCCCAGACACAACCACTGTTTTAGTTTCATCATAGATTAACCTGTTCTAGAACTTCATATAGAGGAACTCTAACAGTAAAGAAAAAATCAATGTTAAATTTCGCCTCCTCATTTTCTAGCTCCCATATTATGCTTTCCAGAATTACATTATGCCTCCTGAGTTAACGTTAAGAATTTCATATAAATTAATGAGATTCAGTTGAAATCTGTTGAAATGAAAACTATCACTGATATGTATGAGGATACTGAAAAAAATATATGCATCTTCAGAGTATGACTTGACAATCAATGTCTTTAAAATATCACATTATACTACAGTTTAAAGATAATTTAGAAGCCAGTATGGTGGCTCCTGTCTATAATCCCAGCACTTTGGGAGGCCAAGGCAGGAGGATCACTTGAGGCCAGGAGTTCAAGACCATCCTGGGCAATATAGTGGGATCCAGTCTCTATAAAAAATAGAAAAATTAGCTGGGCAAAGTGGCTACATGGGAGGCTGAAGCAGGAGGATCACTTGAGCCTGGAAGTTTGAGGTTGCAGTGAGCTATGACACTGCTGCATTCTAGCCTGGGCGACAGAGTGAGACCCTGTCTCAAAAAAGATTTAGAAAGGACAGGGATATCAGAGTCAGTTTGGGCCAAACATTCAATTTCTTAAAATCTTCTTTTCCCTGGGAAAAAGCACATTACCTAGTTGACACAGTTACTGGTAGATGAATAGCAATGGAGATTTTCTTTCTTGTGATTCCAAAGTCAAACCGCAAATATTACATGAAGATGACATAATATTTATAAGATTTTGAGTCTTTGAATGTTAAAGCTGAAAGGAATCATGAGGTTATCTCAATTCAACATCTCCTTTAAATTAAAGTTAAATGACACCCAAAGTCATAAAGCTACTGAGTGAGTGGCAAAGCTGGGACTCCCTGTCTACTCTTCTTTCCTTCTAAAGAACAGTCTCCTATTTTAGTATGTTTGGTTTCATAGAATGTTATGATCTTACTTCATCTCTTTATGTCTCAGTTTATCTGTGAAAAGCAGATTAACAAACACTTCACAAGATTGTTGACTAAATTAATTAAAACATACAGTTGATCCCCAACCCCTCATGCAGTCATATCTTTATATAACTTCTGACTCCCCAAAAAGTTAACTACTAATAGCTTACTGTTGACCTGAAGTCCTACTAATAACATAAACAGTTGATTAACACGTATTTTATAGGGTTATATGTATTATATTATATACCATATTCTTAAATCTTAAGGAAGAAAAAATACATTTACAGTACCACACTGTATTTATTGATACTGTAAGTTTATATCATCTGTTTTCAAGACAGATCATCTGTCTGAAATGGCAGCTGCAGACCTCAATCTACGGTATATATCAAGCAATCCAACTTCTTGTAATGTCATGACTTCTCTCTGCTTCTTGGGAACACTTCCAGTATCACTACTGGCACTTTGTATGGGTCTCATGGTGTTATTCAATGTTTATGGCATTGCACTAAACACAATAAAAAATACTCAAGAACCTCTAGAGATCACTTTTCCCTGCTATACTCAATTTACTCACATGAAATGATCAACACCACATGATGTTTTAAGCAGATGCTTGCAACATTTGAGCTCACTCAACAGCAAAAGGAGGTAGCTAAGAGATTATTACAGTTCATACTAGTTAATTTTTGATTATTTGCAGTTATGATTTAATATTACATCTTTATGTTAGTTTATATTTCTCTTGACTGTGAATGGCAACATGTATGGTCTGTGTTTGGGTATGTAAGTTTTGATAAAATTAACTTTTTATAATAGATTTGTATATATTTTATGTTTTATAAATTCATGACATATCTTTTTCTTAATTTTTAAAATATTTCTAGGCTACATGGTTCATCTCCAAGTTTTTTCAAATAATCACAAATTTCTAGAAAATTTTCCAATATATTTACTGAAAAAAATCTGGGTACAAGTGGAGCCATGTTCAAGGGTCAACTGTATTAAACACTTACTATGATACAAAGTGTATGCCTAACATATGCTAGCTATTATTTTAAATATTGGGTATTAATTATAAATTATATATTAAAATCTCAGCAAAGATAGGCTGTAGCAAAGTGAAACATTTGTTGAATGAATTGGAAATAAAATGGTTCTCTTCCATTGATGGTTAAATACCTCTCTTTCCCGTTAAGGCAAATTGAATGGTATTGCCTCCAACTCCACAGAATGCATCTATTACAATGTCACACTTGAAGCACTGACTGACTCGGCCAGCAATGTGTTCAGCAATCTTCTCAGGCGTAACCGAAAACCAGCCCTCTGCAAAGGAAGAGTATTTCTGATAACATGTTCAATTTCAAGAAGCCAAGCCAAGTCAAGCATATACACAGCAAACATTACTATATATTATAGACTTTAAAAAATCTTAGTTTCCCTTTACAAAAAAATTATAAATTACCTGTTAATAGTTTAAAAAAAAAGTTCTACAAAACTTGCTATAAAAAAAAGCAGTGCTATTTCCATTCCCAGTTTCCACACAAGCAATTACCCTAATTCTTAACCTGATTCTCTTGTGATGTTGTATACCCCTGTCTTTCCAATAACTGAATTATAACTTCAATGTTTCTATTTGAGGCATTAACTACTGACTATTTTCTATGGAAAATGGAAACTTAGCTGCTCTAATTGGCTGGCTCCCCACACTCCACTGAGCTTCCCAATTATTTCATTCCTAATGGAGAAGCAATGACCCAGATTTGTACTGGACCCTTTGGAACAAATTGTGTGTTTTAAAGGGTCATAAAAAGCAAAGAGCTGATAGCAAATGGCCACAGAGCTACAGAATTATAGTAGGAATAGCAGAACCCTCATCATTCTCAGAAATGAGGTCCTGTGCCCACTCCAGGGGAAAAATACTGCCTTCCTTCTCTCCCAGTAGAAGAAATTTACATTTTCAGAAAGACAATTCTTGAACAAAATGATTTGTCAATTTTCCTGTTCCCTCCCCTTACCAAAACTTTAAATGGCTTCTCATTACTGCAAGAGTAAGAATATTAACTTTTATAGAATTGCAAATTTTTTCCAGTCTTATTTCTCCTTATAAATGCCTATGTCCTTTTTTCGATACACATTTTGCAAATTATTATAAGAGGTTCACAGAACCCCTGAAATTCTATCATGTATCAAGACTTTCTGATTTTGATAATTAATAAAGACCAGTATTTAGGTAGTCCCAATACAAAAATAAACATCAGTCTGTAAGACTGAGTTACACAAATAAGTTGTTGAAGATCACAGCAGGAAAGCTGGAGAAAGAATTCAAAGTTTCTAGTGTTAATTAATTAAATTATATGTTTCTGCACTAGGTATTTCTTCATTAGATATTCTGTTTAATAATCTATCAATTACTTTTGCTATCTATCCTAAGATGTTACAAATACAGATTAAAGTTGAATCTCAAGTTTTAAAAATGCATATATACCCAAACTGAGGAATATTCTATAATAAACTAGCCATTGTCCCTTTGAAAAATGTCAGCCATGAAAGACGAAAAAGGCTGCGAAACTATTGCAGATTAGAAGAAACTAAAGAAACATGAAAACTAAATGCAATACATAGTCCTATACTGGAAGAAAAAAAAATTGATAAAGGACAAGACAATTTTTTAGAGTATGGACTGTAGATTATAATATTATAACAATGTTAAACTGACAAATTTACTATTGTTACACAAAAATGTCCTTAATTTTAGGAAATGAGGGGTAGGGGCATGATGTGTGCAACTGGATCAGAAAAAGATACACAGACATATGGAGAGAGAGAATGATGAAGTAAATGGCAAAACGTTGAAAACAGCTGAATGCAGGTAAAGGGGATATGAACATTTTTTGTACTACTTTTGCATCTTTTTGCAAGTTTGGAATGGGTTCAAAATAAAGTTAAAAAATACATAAATACTTTACCTCTGTCCAATTTAATCCCATCATCAAAACGGGAGAAGAGCCTGTATCTCTGGGCCCAGTATTTTGCTAGCTCTGGAACAGAAGCTATCTCAGGAGGCAGACCATTCACCTTTTTGTTCTTGTTTTTCTTCTTCTTCTTCTTTTTCACTTCAGCTAAAATAAAATACAAAGAATATAGATACTCATTATGAAAAAATGAACATCACAGGTCAATTTATCTAAAAGCGTAGCCACATCAAATAATTACAATTAGAACACGTATGTAATGACACACTCAGAGAAGCAGTAGCGCTTGATGGAAACACCACTGGCTTCAATCACAGCCTCCACTTTGCTAACTTATTGGCTTTGTAAGCTTGGAAAAGTAACCTAGGCTTTCTAAGCTCTGTTACTGAGAATGAATGAATGAGTTAATTAATGAGTAGTATTTGACTAACTTCATTCACAGCAGTGATAGGAAATATGTAAGTACTATTATAGACATAGAAGTTATTGTTTTTGTTAGCATAGACACTGCTTTAGTTGGTGAATTACAGAAATCTAAACATTTCCCTTCACTTCTTTAAAACAAAATGGCCCAAGGACTAGATTAGGCTCTAGCTCTTAGCCACATCAATCCTAGAAGTCACAAGGCATCTGAGAAATTCAAACAGGGGTCACTAGCTCCAATCTGTAGAAAAGGATCTCATTCATTCAGAGACTAATTCTTTTTCTTAGATAAATGATTTTTATTAGTTTGGTTATTTACTTGGTTTCAGTCCCTGGCAAATTAGAAGTAGCAACATAGAAAGATGCAAGTCTGTCACTGATAAGTATAAAAACAGAGGTGATGGCTGACAAGGAATAAAACTCTCTCATGTTTAAATGGTCCTCAATGATAGGACTATGTCTTCATTTTGTCATTTGATCATTGCAAATAGCGAATTATCATGATTTGGTAAGATCAGATCCCCTGGCTCCCCGAAAAGTGTCATCAATAACAAAGTACAGTGTTTCTCAGCAGAGGGGATAATGACATTTTGGATGGAATAATTCTTTGTTGTGTAAGACCATCTTGTACACAACCTAACCTTAAGTAACTTCAGTACTAAATGCCAGAATTACCCAGGTCATTCTAACACCCAGCATCTTCCAAATGCCCCTGTGAAGGTGGCACCATCCCAGGTGAGACTACCAGTCAGCATCCTGACAAATGGTGTTTATGGGAGTAGGATAGTGAAGGAAAATGGGACTTAGGAATTCAAGCAGCTGGTACTGAGTCCTAGCTATGCCACTTACTCAAGCTAACTTATTAATTTCTCAGAATGGAGAATAATCCCACCTACCTCATTGTGCTACCTTACAGATTAAATGAAAATAAGGCACATGAAAGCATTTCAGATATCTGCAAATCTCACATGAACGTCAATTCTTCTAACACTGACAATAAAAGAAATGTAAACTACCTAAAGTAAGCTATTTAGAAAGGCAAAGAAATAGGTGATACAAAGATCATAGGTATACATACCCCCACACCTACACAAAGAAAAAAAAAAAAATAAGACTCAAATAAGGTATTTTCCTTAACACTAAATTAAGAAAGAAAAGATGAAGGATCATAATAAATATAATTGTTTCATAAGAACAGGTTTGAAATAATTTATAAAAAAAATTGAATATTATATCTAATGAAAATTTCTACCCTATAAAGGCCTCAATGTTCCGTTGAATACAATTATTATTTTTAACTATAAAAGAACTTTTGCTACAAAAAATTCAAACAGTATAAAACCGCATAAAGTGAAAATGTTACTCAGTTCTCTATTCATTAAAGCCAACTACTGTGAATACTTTTTTATATCAATGTACCACCAAAAAAAAAAAAAAAACTACTGCCATCACCACCCAGAAAAACAAAACAAACAAACAAAAAACTATCAAAAAGAAAATCAGAGCTACACCAAATTTCAAGAGGGCTCAGAAGGATGGGCTACCTTTAGCCCATGGAAAAGAGTAGCAGTAGAGGCCTAGCTTAAGGGCAGACAGTGGGCCTCAGATGCAGTGTTCGCGCAGGCTTTCCCTTTGACTTTGTCGTGCTGCTCAGGCAAGAGCGAAAGTGCTCTGGGTGCTAAGTCATAGCCAATGAGAACAGTTACACTTAATATGCATTCTTTCCACTTAAAAATAAGAAGCAGTGATTCCTTAGGTATAGATGATTGACATGTGAAAACTGAGGAAAAATATATTAAACAAAAAAAATTTATTTATCTAAATCCATTAGTAAGTTGAAGCACATTTAGTCTTACCTTCACTTTCTGCCTGAAGAGAGTCTGGCATATCTTGAGTAACACAATCCTGCTTATCTGGAACAGTTGCCCCCAAGGCAGCTCCTTCATTTTCTTCTGTTCCAAGTTCACCAGCTGAAGATATGATCTGACATCTTTCAGGTTCTAGATTACTAGTCTCCAGTGGTTCACCACCTTTTTTAACAGACAGGTCTTGTTCCTCTGAATCACTACTTGTGGAAGTGTCTGGCACATTGTTTTGAGAAAATGACTCCTGCGACGCTTCTTCATCCACTGGTTTGTTAACCCATGTTAGGAATTTTTCTACCTTAAATTTTAAGATGACATCATGAGCAGGAATTAATTCCAAATTACACAGAATCTTCCCATCTTTTACCACTGGTGACTTGACTGATAAACTATATCATAAGTATTAGCTCTGCAAAGTACACTGCATCACATAAGCTAATATAAGTAATTCTGACTAATTGGAATTTGTTATCTGGGTAAGCATGACCTTATTAAAGATTTCTTTAAAAGGAAAAGAATATCAGATTAAACACTTTATCAATTAACGCTAAGAGGATAAAGCCAAACTGTCCTAGTAGCTTTCCATAAGAGCTCCTAACAATACAACTGTGCTGAGTGATATTACCATTACAAATGCTCCTACTTATTGCTGAATTATTAATTTTAGTTTTTCAGATTGCAACAGCCAAGCTACAATCTATATTAAATGTTACTTAGCATCAAAGATGAACTCTAAAAGATTAATGCCAATTTGTCTATAAGAATAAAAACGGTGCTACCTTGGAAACAATGAGAGCTGCCTTTTAATGAAACAGTAGAGTCAGTAAGGTAAGTTCTAACAAACCAGGTTTATTCTTAGAAATGTTAACAAGGCTCAAGGTCAGATGATATACTTCCTTGCATCTTCTGTAACAAGACTATTTTTCACATCAGGTCTTCATGACCTTCCGAAGAGTGAGTAAATGAGAACAAAAGTGGTAGACATAAGATAGGCAACAACCCAGAATCTCCCTCGGAGGGAAATGATCCTATATTCCAATCAGATGTCTAAGGACACAACAGCCACATTACTTTCTTCCTCAGCAATGCCTAGTAGCTATGTTTCTGCTTCCCCCTGTAGGGAAATGTATGGGGACTATTATATCCAACACATTGTGGAAAGTCCTACAGGATTAATTGGACTGATACTAGGCAGTCTGTTTCAGAAATAACCAGGGCCATTAAAACATTATTAAAACAGGCCGGGCGCGGTGGCTCACGCCTGTAATCCTAGCTCTCTGGGAGGCCGAGGCAGGCGGATTGTTTGAGCTCAGGAGTTCGAGACCAGACTGAGCAAGAGGGAGACCCCGCCTCTACTAAAATTAGAAAGAAATTAATCGGACAACTAAAAATATATAGAAAAAATTAGCTGGGCATGGTGGCGCATGCCTGTAGTCCCAGCTACTCGGGAGGCTGAGGCAGGAGGATCACTTGAGCCCAAGAGTTTGAGGTTGCTGTGAGCTAGGTTGACGCCACGGCACTCACTCTAGCCAGGACAACAGAGTGAGACTCTGTCTCAAAAAAAAAAAAAAAAAACAAACATTATTAAAATATCACTGGCAGCCAGCCAACCTGAAATATAATAAAAAAATAAAACCAGCTATAAATTTGCAGCATATTTTACAAGTATGCTAAAGTATAAGGAAGGATAATGTATCGTGAGGGTAAAACAGAGTCATCGTGGAGTCTGAGATTATGTTCTACTGTCCTAAAGAGCTGCTGGAGATGTGACTGATACCAAGTTCTGCTCATTAAAAGTTGCTTTTTTTCTAGAATGTATTAACAGAAGGATAACTTGTCAACCCAAGTAATCTTCTAATGACTTTTGTTTCCCAGGTACTTGGATAGCAGGTACAGCAAAGTTCAAGAGAGGGGATATGAATATTCCAATTAACAATGTCAATCAATAAACTGGCCTGTGTTTCACGTTATTAGCGTGAACCCATTATCTCAAAGGGTGATGGTCATCTCTGGATGAGCTCAGAATTAAGGCTTACAATAAAAGCTGCATCAGGATTTGATCCTACTTAGCTTGAAACAGGTGAGAAATTCCTCCTTGCTCTTGTCTGTTATTAAACAGGCAAGGCAATTTGACTTATTTATCTTCCTAGACACTATTACTTTGTAGTTTTCAAGCACTCCCTTTTCACATTACCTCGACTTGCTTTTTTCCAAATTTATTTTATATAATACAAAATAGGCTTCCAGGAAACAAGTTAAAAAAAATTTAGGTACCCTTATATTTGGTAGAAACTGGCTTCCCATTTGAATACAACAGTTTTAAGGAGTCAGGTTCACAAAATGTGATTTCATTTATAAGTATAAAATAGAATTTATACATACCTTACTCAGAGCTTTGCTTTTCTTAAAAAATGGTTTTTCTGACTCCTCAGTAAAGAAGATGTGTTTGTTTTTCACCTTAATTTGTCTGCGCATGTCGAGATACTTAGACTTACGCTTCACATTCTTCTCTAGATACCTGACCTGCCGATGACTGAAATTCGGAATTCCACCATATCTGTGACCAGACAAAAAGAAAGTGACTCACGCCTTAAGTTCTAAGAGTACGTTTCCTTACAAAAAAAGCGAATGAAACTAACAATTTTTACTAGCTTTTCTATTAGCAGTCACCATTTTAATTTCTTTACTTTTTTGTAATGAGATAGGGTCTTGCTATGTTGCCTAGATTGGTCTCAAACTCCTGGACTCAAGCAATCCTCCCACCTCAGCCTCCCAAAGTGCTGGGACATAGTTGTGAGCCACTGTGCCCAGGCCTCTTTTTTTAAATTATGAAAGTGAAATCAAGTTCAAATTGCAGAGTTCAAATAGCTTTTATGTTAATTCTTAAGCAAATGTGAAACATTAAAGTTGGGAGTAGCAACATATCTAATATAGAGCAGAAAGCAGAAATTATATATAATGGACTGCAATAAAGATATAGCAAAAAAACCTATCCCCATTAGGGAAATATAAATTTTCTTAAGGTAGGGTGATGCCAAAGCTCTTTAACACATATCTGGATGTGTGCAAATTACCTTAAGAGTAGTCAGTAAATTCTTAACCTAAATCAATTTGAGCTTACCAAAGAAGCAAACCTCTATTATCAAAATGATTAAAGAATGTCTGATCTAACCACTTGAATTTTTCTACTCTTAAAAGATATGCATCTGCTATGAAGCCTCCTTTAATTATATCAAGCCTAACTCCCTCGACTACAAACTATTAGGAACTTCAGAGTGTAACATACACTTCATAGCATTTATAAAATCCAGAATAGTTTGGCTACAAATGTCAGATCTTATTTTCTAGCCATATTATAAACTTCTTCACAATAAAAAATATATATTAGGCCAGGCGAGGTGGCTCACACCTCGTAATCCTAGCACTCTGGGAGGCTGAGGTAGGGATGGCTTGAGGTCAGGAGTTCGAGAACAGCCTGAGCAAGAACAAGACCCCATCTCTACTAAAGATAGAAAAAGTAGCCAGGCGTGGTAGTACCCGCCTATAGTCCCAGCACTTGGGAAGCTGAGGCAGGAGGATCCCCTTGAACCCAGGAGCTGGAGGTTGCAGTGAGCTATGATGACACCACTGCACTCTAGCCCTGGAGACCTAGAGAGACTCTGTCTCAAAAAAAAAAAAAAAGGTATATATTATTGTCTTTTAAGTAGAAATGGGTACTCGAACTAGAACAGTAGTTAAGTTAAATCCCAGGCCAAAAAAAACCCCAGATCTCTATGAATGCATACTACCAAAAGCTACCCAATATTTTCAATAAAATTACATGTGTGCAGTAATAAATTCTGCCAGGAATTTAAAAACCTTTTACATTGCTAAACTCATGATCTTTAGCCTTAAATGATTATATAAACTACAATTGACTTGATGTACCTATAGGAGAGATAACTAATAATCTTTAGAAACTATAGTATTATAATTATCAGCATGTACTTCTAAACTAATTTGGATTCAATTTATAAGTCAATCTTGACACACTCCTCATGCTCTCTTTTTGCTGACTTCATAAATGTGTAGGTATCTATTTAGATTTCACACAATAAAATAGGATCTGATGTCTCAACTCTTAGATCCTAGTTTGAATTTAATCATTGGTACAAGCCATTATTAGTGTGCCTTACCTAATCAGTTTAGTCTTCATGTCATGTGTGATAACATCTCCAGTTGTTTTTATACAATTACCTACTTATTCATACTATCCTTATATTTAATGCCTGGGCATTTAATCACAGAGAAAACTGGTTTTCTATATACAAATGTTCACAGTAGCTTTACTTACAATAATAAAATACTAGAAATAATCCAAACGCCCTTCAATAGGTGAATGATTGAACAAATTTCGGTATATCCATGCAATGGAATACTATTCAGCAATAAGAAGGAAAGAATGATTGACATGTGCAATAACCTGGAGGGACCTCAAAGGCATTATGCTCAGAGCTTAGGAAACAATTTAGATGTTGTTAATTAGGATGATGAAAAAAACAGAATGCCCCCATTGAAAGGATTAGGTAAATGTGTGTGCCAACCAGGAAGATAATCCACGGTACCTTGTTGAGGGAAAAAAAGCAAGCTGCAGTGTGTACAATATGATCCCATTTTTGTTTTTGATAAAAAAGTAACATCTGTGTACATGTACGTAGTCATAAAAACACACATGAGTAAATCTGGAATGTTATATGCCAAACTCATTAAATAATGCCTACCTGTGGGAATGATCTAAAGGAAACATTTTCACTTTTAACTTATAATTTGTTTGTTTATTGCTGATTTGAATTTTTCATAGCATGTTTGCTATAATCTCCAATGAACACAGGGATAGACATGTGAGACACTAGGTGAGAAGAGAGCCATGCTCAGAAGTCACAAGAGTTGGGCTTAAATCTTCTCTCCGGTAAATGATGGGATCTTGACTAAGTAAAACCTCTGTGAGCTGCAGTTGTTTCATCTATGAGATGGAGTAACTGGACTGCTATAAAGTGCAATTGAGTTACTACATGTGAACATATCAAATGTACAGTGATATCTCTGCTACAATTCTACTAACAGGAGAGATAATTATAACATCTCAAATGCTACCAAATACGTTATCATTTATTAGCTATCTGAATACCAGAGACCTTTAAGACAGCTGAAGTGGTTAGGATTTCTGGTAGACAATAACTTTTATGAATAATTACTTTTGTCCCGAGCCATGCTTGAATCCTAGAAGGGAACCATTGTCATCAAAGTTTGGATCTGGGTTTTCGTCGATGTCTAGTTCATGGCTAAACAAATAAATAAAAGGTAAATAGTGATAAGTCATTATCTTCAGAACCCACCAGATCAGGCAAATGTCAAAAGGTACATATGATCAACCTATGCAAACTTTCCCATCACAGTTATCAACCATAGTTCACAAATCCAGGAAGCCAGAAGGAATATTTTTATCAGGATTTTGCAAATGAGATAAAGTACCCAGCAGTATCTGGAACATAGTAATAAGGACACAAATCTTAAAACACGTGAAGTAATCATTTCTATTCCTGAACATGGTACAACATGATCTCTCCATTTTCCTTTGGAAAGACACAATTAAAAGGTGCAGGCTTAAATTAATCTCCCAGTGATCTCTCCAGAGGTTTTTCTTAAAAACAAACAAGGAAACATTTGATAAGTATCAATCCAATCAAAAAATTTTTAAAAGAAAAAATATTAAGAAGAATAAGGCTGCCATACCAGTGATATTAAGTAACCCAGAGATTCAACCTATCAGGGTTACCTTTTAGTAACTTTGACTACCTGGGCCATAATTCCAACTAAACAAAAATGATGAGGAATTAGTAGGAATTGGGGAGTTAACAAACAATGTCTACTATATAGAGGGAACACAAGTAGAGGCATGCTTTTATGTACTAAGTTACTGAGCCTCCAGAGCTTGCTAGCTGTTTTTCTAGAAGCCATATGGAGCACAAAAGTCTCATGTGGAGCACCTCACATCCTGTTAGAGAAAAGAAATGTTTCTAACTAACATCCAAACTCTGTAGTTTTCTTGTTATCTACAGCATTAGCATTTGACCATATTCTACCTTACATTATTTTCCACTTATTTAATTATACGCACAGGTAGTGTCAACTTCCAAAAAAAAGGTAGAGATGAATCTCAAAAAAAATAAAAAAGAACTTTTATTTGGAAATAAAGCACGAAAATAGAATGTGATTCAAGACATATGCACAGAATGAGGTGGCCTTGTGAATATCTGAAGAACAAAGGAAAAGTTTAGGGTTTTACTAAGGAAACAGGAGGTTATGCAAGTTGTTTAGAAAGAAAGTTTATTGGCACTGGCAGGGTTTTACAAGAGCTGGTGAGTTTTGATTGGGGAGTGCCAGTAGTTGTTAGGTAGACTTTGTAATCTGAGAGTTATGGTAGATCCTTGCAGTTATGGATTGAGCCTGTGAGACAGTGTGTCAGGCAAATGTTCTTGTATAAGTGGCTAGTTGTCCTTCTGTGACTCATGTAGTAAGCTGCAGCTGGGAAACATTTCTTGTGATAGTTCATGTTACCAGGCAAATTGAGTGTGAGAACCCTCCCTTTATAATCTTCCCAGTTGCATCCTTCCAGGGTTTGACACAAGTGTCTCTATTTTGAATCTTACAACTTTCACAGTTGTAAAGAGAAAGAGCGTTGGTGTGGGTAGCACTGGGCTGGGCTCCAGCTTCAGGGCTTCCATTGATGTAAAGTAACTCTGAGCTTGTCACTTCATCCGAGCTTATCACTTTCATCATCTGTACATCGTACATTACTTACCACTGTTTGCATCACTATTCCTATCAAGGTCTATTTCAGTGATAAGAATCTGTAATAATGTATACCCAGACTTTTAAGAAAAAGATTAGAACATGGGGGGAGAGAGAGAGTATCTAATTATCAGTTAAAAGTTATAATCCATTGATAGCGACTAAGTGTGAGATATATTACATGCTAGCTCCAGTCTACCCAAAGATTTCACAAAAAAGGCATCAGTCCCATTTTATAGATGAGAAATTAAGAAATGTATTTAGTTTGTGAGTGATAGAATTGGGATTTGCCTATGGTTCCAAAGGTTCAGGGTCTCACTAGTAGACCCTGTCTCTTCTCACAGGATTAGCAGTATTGTGCATAAAACAAGCATCACTTATGGACACAAATGTTGGTGCTAAGACATTCTGGAGAGACAAGTAATGTGCAACTGACCTCCTCTTGAGTTTGCTTGGCTTGTGCTCAGGTGGGTCTTCTTCGCTCTCCTCGCCATCAATACTGTTGGTGTGTGGTCTGTCTTTGCTTGTGTTTGCTCCTGAAGATTCTTGTGAATCTAAAGAGGCAGAAATATTGCAGTGGATTTTCCCCTTGGTTTGACAACTTTTCTGCCAGTTGCAAAGCCAATCAAAATATTTCAGTGCCTTTTCTGTAATGAACTGTACATGTGCACCAGGCAAAGTACTGGGACACGTCTACCTGTTTGTGTCTACATGCAGACATTTAAAAAATTGTAACTATGTTGATACGATTTGTTAAATTAAATTTAGCTTAAAGGGGTTTCTGCACACATTTTAAGTTTGGCCTAAAGGTTTCTCTGTACACTGTACATAATGACCTGTACCCTAACTGGACATGTAAACTGTAATCTATTCTTATACCAATTAGAGTTTTGGTCAATTACAGGAGGCCAACTGTATTCAAATAAGGCAAACGCTGAGCTGTAACCAATACAGCTGTTACTGTATCTCACTTTCATCTTCTGTACGTCACTCTTCTTTTCCTATTCATAAATGTTATCCAACCATGTGGCAGCCCTCCAGTTGCTCTGAACCTTTTCTGCTTCTGGATGCTGCCTGATTTTCGAATCACTCTTTGTACAATTAAACTCTGTTAAATTTAATTTGTCTTAAGTTTTTCTTTTAACAGGTTTAAAAGTTTCCATGATCTAACTACTTAAAAAAATAAACTAAAACCACTCCTTCATAGCTGCCCAAATCTACCCAAATTAATCCACAAAGCTGCCTTTGTGATAGCTGCTTGTGGTCACATTCTTTTAGAATTTTAATGTAAACGACTCCAAAGACAGCATGATCATCCTGTTTCAAAGAATTTCTCTTCATCACAAGGCAAATACATTTGTATTTAATATAGGTGGTTAAATTAGTAATGGAAGTAAAGATAAGTACAATCTTTATTTTTTATTTTTTTATTTTTTTGAGACAGAGTCTCACTCTGTTGCCGGAGTAGAGCGCCGTGGCATCAGCCTAGCTCACAGCAACCTCAAACTCCTGGGCTCAAGCAATCCTACTGCCTCAGCCTCCCGAGTAGCTGAGACTACAGACATGAACCACCACGCCCGGCTAATTTTTTCTATATAGATTTTTAGTTGTCCAAATAATTTCTTTCTATTTTTAGTAGAGACGGGGTCTCGCTCTTGCTCAGGCTGGTCTCAAACTCCTGACCTTGAGCGATCCACCCGCCTCGGCCTCCCAGAGTGCTAGGATTACAGGCGTGAGCCACTGCACCCGGCCATAAGTACAACCTTTGAAAAGAGTATTTTTAACTTCTTGTGGCTCCAACTGAGGCAAATATCTGTCTTTGTTATTTATTTCATCAGACTGAAGAAAGTGAGTAAGTGAGACTAGAAGAAAGATATCGTAGGGTAGACAGTGGGAAGCTTTGACTGCTGGGGACACTCTTTCAGAAGAGCACCAAACACGAGAAGTAGAAAACACACTTACACAGAAACGTAATATGCACCTTCTAAGTCAAAACCTAAAATCCTCCAGTTGATGCTGATGACAGATACATTGGAGCTAATTACAGAAATGGTCAATCTACACACATAAGGAAGAGAACAGGCAATAGAAGGCAGAGACTGTAATGAGGTTTACTGTGTTTGGCAAAGGAAAGAAGTTGGTAGATGAGGGACGGGAACCAATTATGCTTATTACAAATTTATGGTCAAAATAAGTACAGAAAGATATCAGGAGAGTACAGAAGAGTATCACAATACTAACAAAATCTTCAGATATAAAAGGATGAAAATAACACCAATAGAAAGGAATGAGAATACTGTACTGAAGTAAGCTCCATTGTAAAAGTAGAAAGCAAAGAAAAATAACAAAGTTGAAAGAGTTCTTTAGAAACTCTCTCAACTAGATGGAGATCAGTAATCTGAGATGAGCAGAGCAAACTCAGCTATTCAGTGAAACATCAACACCTTTTGCTTCACATAGGAATAAGACTGAGAAGAAAGTTCCTCTATACTAGATTTCTCCGGCATCAAACACCAAGGATGCCAAGACTTTAGGACATTCAAAAGTCATAAAAATTTCTTCCTCTCCCATTTTCCTGGTGCCACCAATGACACAACCCTTCCCCCTAGCAAGAGCATTCTCATCCCACCCTACTCTGATTAATCTCTTTCAACACACTTCTTCTTCTTTTTTGTTTTTTTTTGAGACAGAGTCTCACTGTGTTGCCTGGGCTAGAGTGCTGTGGCATCATCCTAGCTCACAGCAACCTCAAAGTCCTGGGCTCAAGCGATCCTTCTGCCTCAGCCTCCCGAGTAGCTGGGACTATAGGAATGCGCCAACATGCTCGGCTAATTTTTTCTATATATTTTTAGTTGTCCGATTAATTTTCTTTCTATTTTTAGTAGAGACGGGGTCTCGCTCTTGCTCAGGCTGGTCTCAAACTCCTGAGCTCAAACAATCCACCCGCCTCAGCCTCCCAGAGAGCTAGGATTACAGGCGTGAGCCACCGCGCCTGACCTCAACACACTTCTTATCGGCTTTCTCTAGTCCTCCCAGTGCACCAGTTTGCACAGTGAGTTTTTTTTTTCAATCCCTTATGTAAGAGTCAACAAAGTTCCTTATCCTGGATATTTTATTGATGGGAATCCTGAAATCAACCTGTTCAGTTACAAATTAATATTGTGCTCTGTTGAGATTCTCCTACAGAGCAAGATTTCACGTGTCCTAAATAAATTCTATATATGACCAGAGTAGGTTTGCTTAATGCCAAATGTATGCTTTCAATCAGTCTCTCACATGCCTCCTATAAATTTGTTTGCTGTGGAAAACTGTGAAAGTTCCAAGCTCACTCTAAATTACATTCCTCAAGAGATATCCATGTTTTTCTTCACCGGCCACTAAGGCACAAAAGGAAGGAATGGTATTTTTGAGAACTCTATGCAAATATTCCTATTAATACAAAAGGAAAATATATAACTTGTGATATTAAAATGAGATGGATTAAATAATTTCATTACAGTATGAATATAGTTGGTATTGTTTAACTCTGTTATAAAGTATTAGTAGTAGTTATTTTGCTAAATAAATTCATTTTGCTAACCATTACTCAGCAGAATAAATCTTGCTTAATCTTACCCTGAGCTGGTTGGTCTGTGCTTCTATTCCCAGATGAGCTGCTTTCCTTGGTTCCACCATTATTACACGGTTCACTTTGGCCAGATGCAGGGCACTCTCTCCTGCTGCTAACTTCGCCGAGCTGCTGACAATCATCACGACTTACTGAAGAATCCAATTGGCCCTGTTCTACTTCCTCTGAAATCAGAGTGATATTACTAATTCCATCAAGTATTTCATTATGATCCTTATCACTTGTACCAGAGTTGTCATTATCTATTGCAGTAGGTGAAGACGGAAAAGATATTAAGTTGACTTTCATGTAATTTTCTTCTTTCTTGCTGTCAACTTCTGTTTTAGGTGCACAAGTATCTGTATCACAGCTTTGTGAGGTATCAAAAGTCCAACCCTGAGCTTCCCAATACTGAAACTGTTCCAAATAATACCAATACAGTTGACTATAATGTTGCTCCCATTCTTCCTTTGTATCAGGAAAGTTCCAAGGTTCAGCAGACAGTGTTTGATCTGGATGTTTTTCTTGCCAGCTTTGCCACAACAGTCCTCCTCCATATTCATTCCAATACTTTTCCCATTTCTCTGTAATCTCTAGCTTTGGTGATAATGTCTTTTCAACAGGAAGATTTTCTGTTTCAATGTCTTTTTTGCTTTGAAGTTTACATGTTCTGGTAGTCTCATACTGTTCAACTTCAGATGGATCATCTGAATCCAAAATGTCATCTTCTTCATATTCTTTTCTCCAAGATTCTCGCATAATTTCATTTAAGTATTTCTTCTGATGCTTTTTCTTTTTCTTTTTTATTTTAACTTTATTTCTAGTATTCATAGACACCTACACCAGATAAATGATAACTTGAATATAAAATGCACTTCATATATTATAGAAGAAAGTAGAATCCAAGTCTATTTTGACATTAAACAAAATACTCTCAACGCCACACTCTGGGCTTTTAGTTACACAAATAAGTGACTCTTACTATTTAAGTTCCCAAGAGGAGAAAAAGTCACACATGGGACATATCACGATTGGTAGCTTTGGTTTATTTGTAAAAAGAGGTAGAATGCTCCAATCATGAATGCATTTGATCTGGAATAAAAAGTAATTTGTACACTTGTTGTAGTGGCTCATGCCTGTAATGTTAGCACTCTGGGAGGCCAAGGGAGGAGGATCACTTGAGCTCAGGGGTTCGAGACCAGCCTGAGCAAGAATGAGACCTTGTCTCTACAAAAAATAGAAAAAAATTAGCTGGGCATGGTGGCACTTGCCTGTAGTCCCAGCTACTTGCGAGGATGAGGCAGGAGGATCACCTGAGCCCAGGAGTTTCAGGTTGCAGTGAGCTACGATAACGCCACTGCACTCGACCCTGGGCAATAGAGTGAGACTCTGTCTCAAAGAAAAGGAAAAAAAAAGTAATTCCTTGTGACACTTTATAAAGAAAACTAAGAAGTAGAAATAATGAAAGCAAATTAATACTTACCTCAAAATTTTTATGTGCAGCTATCCCACCAAATTGAAGTGGCAACCCCATACTTCTCATCAGTTCGGCCTCAGAATCAAGTTCATTTTCATCTAAGTCTATGCCTTTGCTGTCACATGATTCTGCAGTACCATGGGAATGACCACCTTCCTCCTCTTCCGTAGTGTGGTCTCCTACACACAGCATTTGTTGGCTTAGTTTTAAAGAAAATTTAGAGGCAGGTTTTCTTATCGTCATTTGAAAGAAGAAAGTGAGATCCAGAGACATTATATGACTTTCCCAATGTAAAGGTATACATATGTTACAATTTTTAAGGGGGAAAAAAAAGAATTGATGGCAATATAGATTAGTAACAAAAATAGCCAATGAAGAATCAAGAGACAACTTCTCAGCTGGCTCTGCCTGCCACTATCCATCCAGATGCCCATTCGACTTGCACTTACCGAGCACGTGCTCTGTGCTGAGCACCGTGCAAAGCACTGAGGATGGAAACAAGGGAGGGCAGGGTGACATAATCCTGCTCCGTGGAGAAAATGCTTACATGTTCACACTCTTTATCTGTAAAACTACTGAATAAAATCAGTGGATTTAAAGTCCTTTTTTGTGGAATTATTTTAGGAGCTGTTAACAAGAGAGGTGAGAGGTATGTGTTCAGGCACCTCACAGACACTTCAACACAATTGGACACTTCAACCACAACTGCGTCCTGCGATTCTGTGGAAGAGCCGATTTAATGAAAGGTTTCTGCTATTAAAAGTTTGAAATCCACTGAATTGGAAGATTCTTTCAAGCTCCTTGAGTCTAGATCTTAAAGAAAAACTGTTTATTACAACAATCAAGTTTTACTTTACCCTAATATGGTTATCTAAGAGACTGTATCACTAATTGAACAAATGCCATTCAAGTGCTCAAGGGCTCTATTAACTGTTTAAAATTTGAGATAACAAAAATCATTTTATATATTAGCATATTCAATTAGTGGTGAGCTGCACTCCAGCCAGATGATCTCAGGCAACAGAACAGTGACTCTTACTTAGCAGAAATGGAGACTTTAAAAGAGAAATCTCATATGTAAATTCTATCAAACAGGCTCCTGCAAGAGGAAAAAAGACACTTCTTTAAATAACACCTATTTAAACCACTCACCATTCCATTCAATGAACTTATGAAAGCTCAGGAGAGAGCAAAATGAGAAAAATGAATAAGCTAAGTTTTATTTTCCTCTTGTGGTGTGCATATTATCTTATGTTCAGTGGGAGCCTAGCGTTTACAGAAACCTTTTTTGTCCAGCATAGCACTGAAACACAAACCAACATTTCATCCAGTGATCAAATGAAGAAACAAAGATTTGTCCCATCATTGTGAGAGTTAAAAGGATTTTCAAAGGTAGCCATGGCACACTGTACTTGGGCTAATTGGCTTCTAACTCCATGCTGCAGCTTTCTCCATGTCTAGAAACAAAAAAAGTCTGTGTGGAAGGACAAATGGAGTAGCGAAGTATGAGAGAGACAAAGCGAGGCTCAACGGACAGACAAATTCTATTTGTACTCGGGAAAGTTAACCCAGATGACTGCCTCTTTATTTCAGGCAAAAGACTATCGATGTTCACTTGGAATTTATCCTGCATCTTTTACCTATACAATAAAATTCTGATGAAGAAACTACACACTCCTTACTTTTCAAAGCTTCGAATTCCAGGTTGCTCTTATGTAATGACAACAACTTAGAAAGGAATGCTTCACAGGACAAAAGAGGCTATATCAAGCCCACATAGAAGGTACAGAAAAATAAAAGATTGGCTAATAGAAGAGATTCTATTAATAGAACCATGTTATAAAAAAATACTGTTTATGATTACAGGATTATTTGGCATTTATCATATTTTATGCTAACAAATTAACATAATATTATAACAAATTATACATAAAGTAATACAGTATTGAGGTTAATTTTAGCAAAAAAGGGCTATAGAGTTTTATACTATATTACCTGCATTGTTGCCACTGTCTTTGACATAGTAGCCTTTTAATCCCAAATTGCACAATTTTCGATCCCTGTGAAGCAAATTAAGCAATCCATATTAAAACAAATTAAGCCATAAACTTAAAGGGGGAAAAAAAGCTCAAGTTAGCATAGATTAATTAATTAAAAGGTTATAAACAGAAAAGCAATCTACTAATACATTTTCCTCACTTATGATATAGAGATACATTTCTCATGGAATTTTTATGAGGATTGATAGCATATGTAAAATATTTAACATAGTACCTAACACACGGTAGCATTTGTTATATAACTACTAATTCTTGAAATTAAGTGGCATTTCTCCCAGATATTGGGCAAAGAATCTGTTCTTTGTTATGATACCTAAATAATGAGGTGTTCTCTAAATTTTGTTGTAAGAAGTCAATATCCAACAATATCCAATTTCCAACAACAGTGGAAAGCTTTGGCTTACACACACATAAATCCATATACAGATCCTAATCCATTTGCAAGTAAGGCAACCTATCCAACATAAATAGTAGATAAGATATTCAGTTTGAGCAAAGGTTTTTTGAAGACTAACAATGAAATTCTTATTTAAATATCTTATCAACCTGAAAAATAAACCGAGGCAAAACAATTCAGTCTCACAGATTATCAAAAACAGTGAATGAACTTTTCTTTACATCCCAACTTCTAAGATTTTTCTTTATGTACTGTGACTGGATATTATCAAAATAAACCTAACAGAACACTTTAGGCCGGGTGTGGTGGCTCACGCCTATAATCCTAGCACTCTGGGAGGCTGAGGCGGGCGGATTGTTTGAGCTCAGGAGTTCGAGACCAGCCTGAGCAAGAGTGAGACCCTGTCTCTACTAAAAATAGAAAGAAATTAGCTGGACGACTAAAAATATATAGAAAAAATTAGCCAGGCATGGTGGCGCATGCCTGTAGTCCCAGCCACTCGGGAGGCTGAGGCAGAAGGATCACTTGAGCCCAGGAATTTGAGGTTGCTGTGAGCCAGGCTGACACCATGGTACTCTAGCCTGGGCAACAGAGTGAGACTCTGCCTCAAAAAAAAAAAAAAAAAAAAAAAAGGGGAAGTTTTTCCTATTAGATAGATCTTCCTACCTATAAATTCAACTGTAATAAACTCCATTGTAACTGCCACAGTAAGGTCAATTGCAAGTCATAACTAACCTTATTTTACTAATGGAGCAATAAATATAACAAAGTAAAATTCCTGTGTACCTGATCTACTTCATATCCTCGTTTCTTTTTTGGGAATACTTGATAATATGCAAAGTAGGTGGTGACTCACAGCAGGACAGTGAAGGGGGTGATGTGCAAATGAGCTCTGGCATCATGACCACTCCCTCCCTCCCCAAGAACATAGGCACTGGGGCAGGGCAAGCAGAAGCTGCACAGAGGGCACGGGTGGTGTGCCCACCAGCACCCACAGACATGGGGCACTGAGGTGTCAGGTGGAGGAGAGGACCAGTATGGTTGCAATACTGGTTATAATGAACAAATAAGTAAATGTACTGAGGATAATAATAGTCGAGATTCTCCTTGTTGAAGTTATTTAAAAACAAGGTGGGCTCAAGACAAGTCATTTAAAAACAAGGCAGGCTAGAAAGAACCCTGAGGTGTTGTTGGGCCAACGCTGGAAGTATTGTTATAAACTCATGGTATATAAGTTTATACACACAGTGGATATGAAAATAGTTTTATATGTGTTATGTATGTATGTATGTATGTGTATGTGTGTACATATACACATATACATATTTATGTACGCATGTGGACGCATATATACCCTGCCTAACTGTATCTATGGAGAAGGTACAGGCACAATAAGCACAATGAACACCCAGCTTTTGGTTTCTAAATACTATTCTCCACTAAGGAACCAGGGTGGCTTGGAGAAATGGCAATTCCTGGTTAGAGCATGGACTGTGAAAGACAGGTCTGGGTCATCTTCTGCCAGAAGGTTGTGAAGCACTCAAAGAATGCTGGGTACACACAAAAGGACAAAGGAGCCACCTCAAAGAGTCTCCCATTGGCTAAATCAGAGACAACATAAGCACCAAAATAAATAATGATAGCAGTGGAATATAACCTGTTAATAAACTAAGAATCCAGAGTCCATGTTAACATAAACAACTACATGGGGAGACAAGGGAAAGTGCTTCTTACAGAATGCTAATTAACAGAAGGAATGCAGAAGGAATGAAGGAAACAAGGCAACCTTTACAGAGGTAGCTGATTCAGGTGGAAGCTGCTGATGAAGGCTAAGGCTTGTAGGTCTGCTGGAAAACAAAATATTGGTGTAATAGTGGAATATGCTCCCACAGATACTGACTAATACAAAGGGAGCCATTGTGACTTTCCAGTAGAGAAACCTGGCAGGCAGCAACATCAGCCATGGTGGTGCGCTGCCTACATAAAGTGCCTCCTTGCTCATACAGAGCTGGGCACAGCATCATTTCCGTGATATTCCTGCGAAGGCATGACCTGTGCTCCTGAGGAAACATAAGATGGACCCAGGTTAAGCAAGGTCATCTTACAGAATGTTAAGGCCATGAAACTTAAAATCCTGTCTGCATCTTGCTCTCAAATGGTTCAGAAAAAGACTAATGATTGTGTTTGTGTGTTTATATATTAACATATATCCCTATGGAGGGGAAGAGATGGAGCAAAGACAGTTAATTGTTAATAGTCGGTAAATCTGGGCAAGGAGAACAACTATTCTTCTAAGTTTGAAATTATTTCAAAATGAATTATCTAAAAATTAAATAACAAAAGCTTTTTATAACACAAGCAACTTTATATAACAAAAACCAATAACCCCACCATTACAGCATTTTCCTATGTTCTATTCTAGGCTTTCTACATGCACACACAAAATTTTCTATAATCATTGTGTAGTTATTTTGTATTCTGATATGTTAATTTAACATAAGGTATTTTTTCATGTTACTACAGAGCCCCTGTAACAATTACTTTTAAGAACTCCATAACATTCCAATTACGTCTTCTTTATACAGATAATGTACAGAAACTTGAATGAGCAGATGAAATAGAATACTACTCTAATTAGTGTTAAGACAGTTTTAATATAATGTCCTTAGAAAACAGAAATTAGTTACACTATTACCTCATATTTCCTGCCTTTGAGGAAAAGTGTTGCAATACTCTTATTTAATATGAGAATCAACTCTTAATCCCTGAGAAGACATCTGGCACCCATGCTAATGCTCATTTTCTATGTTTTCTGCTACATGACACTGATCTTTTAGTTTAATAATCTATTCTAGAATTTTCGTCAGCAATCAAATCTTCTGTTTTTAGATTTTGAAACACTTCTTTTTCCTGTCTTGAAAGTCAGGGTTACACTTATGAGCCCCTGAACTTCTAGCATGTTTCCCATCTCCACAGAATTCTCAATGACTATTGGCAACCATTCCAAGATACTATCTCCAAGTTCTTTTCATTCTAAAGGGTTATAATTTGTCTAAGCATTAACCGATCTAAAGGAAAAAGCCATTCTTTTCCCTTCACCTATTTTGAACTTGGAATGTGCTCCTTAAAGTGAAGTAAAAGTTCTAAGAATATGTATGAAATTACCTGTAATGAAAAGAATGCATGTTTTAGTTCAAAAAGACTAAATTCAATGTAACTGGTGATAAGATAGTTAAATTATTTCAAAAGTTGTTTTAATTCAAATCTAGTCACATAGTGTTTTCTAGAGGTGTGATATGAAAAATTTTCTCAACTTTTTATATTTCTTAACTTATATTCTCTCTTTCTTTTTACAAAGGGGGCTTCATGTAAGCAGCACCAGGACCCAACCAGGCGTAGGCTAAGAATTAAGCATGTAGCCTTGGCTGGCATTGACTGGAGGCTGACTCTTCTTTTTTGGCCTGTACCTCCAACACACAGCCAGGTACCCTTTTCTGGTGAGCTCCTTTGTCCCATGCACAGCACTAGCCTGCAACCACTCCAGGGAAAGGGTCCAGCTTAATAGGTCAGGAAAGGTCCTGAGGAAGGAGTAGAAAGATATTTCTTTATGGGTAAGAGGTGAAACAGGTGTCCAACATTATTACTAGTATGTTCCAGGGCTACAGATAATTTAAGGCAGAAAGATCAGCAATAAGAGAGAATACTAGCTCTTAAATTTTTATGAAAACACTGTTTCTTACTTATAACTTTTGAGTATCTCCAAGAGCATTTGTCACTGGGAATGGCGTATTTCTAATGCCTGGTATTTGAAGAATTTGCCATTGTATTTGCTAAATATTCTCTGTAAAGCAATCTTTGAGTTTGATCAGAGTGTTAACTCTGATCCAGCCCAATGACTAAGGATGAACTAATTTCTGAACCTGACACATGTAAAGGTTAAATAAAACTTAACTACTGATTTGAACTGTAAATCTGGAGACCTGACCTAGATTGCAGTAACCCCACCAAGATACTGCTCTCCTTAGAGCTCTAAGCAGTCACCTGAATTCTCACCACAATACCTTTGAATACAACAATTATCGATACCATGCCTATGTCATCTCTTTATCACAGTACCTGACACTAGGGTGGCCAAAATACATGCTGAATAAATGATTCTTGGAAATCTCTGAAGTACAAGTAGCAATTCCTCTACTGCAAAGGGACTATGAATCAGTTTCATTTTCAAGTAGTAAAAGGAAAAGGAAGTCCTTTCTGCAAGTGCTGAAACGGGATCATAGAAATTTTATGTGACTTGCACAAGGGCACATGACTGGTTTTTGTGAAAGCAGACAGATGTTCTCTGAGGTCTCTATTCTCTTAAATTCTAGCTCTGGAACCTATTGGGAAGAAAACACATCAAATGATTTTGTTATACTGTATATGAAATACTCTAGAGATCATCACTAGGCACTGTCACATGAATATGATCAGAGGTACATACAGGCTTTTCAGTTTCCAGAATAGTCCTTTATCTCAACTAATCTATCTTATTGCTTAATTATTTCAGTAGGATGTAGTGACTTCTTAATCAGGGATATTCAATGAAATCATATGTTCTATATCAACTGGAAGGATAGTAGAAAAGCTCTAGTGTCACACAGATGTCAGGTAGAATTCCAGGGCTGCCACTTACTGGCTATGTGATTTTTTTAAGGCCACTACTGAGATGCCATTTTCTGCCTGAATAAAGAAGGATAACAAGACATACCTCCTCAAGGGGCTGCTGGAAGGCTTAAATAAAGGCTTTTTAAAGAAAAAGTTATTCTGAGGCTTGTTAAAATGGTAAGAAAGGCTTTATTCAGAACAATTGTGACAGGCATCAAGACTATGGCAATAGGGGAGGGGGGAGAGGTGAGGGGAAGAGAGAGAGAATCATGCTCAACTTTGAATACAGCAAAGACAGCTGGGGCTAGATAGCCAATGAACAGAATGAGGGGGGTCAGTGGATGGAAAATTAGTAAGAGGAGACATCAAGGGCAGGGGGCTTCTTGCTAAACAACTTAACAGGATTCTTGCTAAAGGCAGGCCAAGGTGATCAGATAGATATCAAAGGTGGGGGAATTTTCACTAAACCGATTTAGCAGGATTCTTGTTAAAACTGGGCCAGGCAGGCTAAAGACAAAGCCCAAAGGACGAGACCTAATCAGAGAGAGCTCAGAGGAGCCTGAATAAAGTTTGGTCAAGGAGAGAGTCTCTGTCAGTACGAAATGTAAAATAATTAGTTACAGCACTTAATATGCCATCAATTAATCCAGTGGATTTTGCCAATACTAGTGGATACTTTTTAGTTCTCGTTTTGTTTGATATTTTAGCAGCTTTCCAATACTCATAACTCCTTCACTGAAACACTTGGTGGCAGTGTACTTGGGCTTGCCTTCTAGCAGTTTCCCAGTTAATACACTTCTCTTCTCATCTTTAAAAAATGCTGGAAGTCCTGACTGGGCTCAGTGGCTCATGCCTGTAATCCCAGCACTTTGGGAAGCTGAGGTGGGAAGCCTGCTTGAGCCCAGGAGTTCGAAACCAGCCTGGGCAACACAGCAAGACACTACTTCTACCAAAAAAAAAAAATATATATCATACAACAAATGTTGGAATTCCGCAAGGATGGATCCTGCTCCCACCTATCGCCCAAATTAATCACTTCAATTAGTATCTAAGGGTGAATGGCTCAAGTTTTTAACACTAGTCCAGACTTCTCCAGAGCTCCAAATCAACGTGTCCAATCGCTTGTTCAATCTACTCTTGAATGTCTCACAGATACTCCAAAATCGAAAAATACAAAATCAAACTCATGATCTCCTGATTCCTGCTCCAAAATAAAATCCATGATTCTCCAAGGATCCCTACCTCAGTGAAAGGCAGCAATACGAATTAGCAACCAGGGAGTTACCCTTAAGCTGGTCTCCTCCTTCACGTCCTTTCTCTCTTTCATTTCCCCACATCTAATCCAACCCCCAATCCCAATGATTTCTCTCCTACCTTCCCCCTTTCTACTGCCATCTATCCTAATCCAAGTCACAAGAATCTCTTGCCTAGACAATGGCCTTAAATGGTTCTCTTGCTCCACACCATCCTCCACACTGCTGTCACAGTAATCTTTTAAAAATGCAAATCTGATCATGTCACCCTCCAACTTAAGGTTTTCCTATAGTCTGTTTACAAAGTTTTGCATGTTTTGAACCTGCCTACCTCCCCAACCTTATCTCCTTTCTTTCCTAGTCATTTTGTTCAGTTTCCCAGGCTTTCTTTTGCTCCCTCAAGGCCTTTACAGAGTTCAGCCTGCTAAGAATGCTCCCTCCAGAAATACCTCAGTTTATCTCCTTTAAACCTCTTTCCAAATGCTACTTCCCAAAGAAACTTTTGTGACCTTATTTGTTATCACAGCATCCTGTACTTTTCTCTCTTACAGCGCTTATAACTATAATTAAGCAAGTAATTATGTAAACAGTTGTCTTAATTTAATATTGATCTCCTTTGCTAGAAAGTAAACTCCATACATGTAGGGACTGGCTGTCTTGTACCCCAGGCCTGCCAGCATACTTGATACACAGGCGCACAAAAGCATTCACTGAATGAATGTATGATTACGTGCATACCTGACTACAAAGGTGAAAATACTTTTAATGTTAAATTTAACATGGTGTTTCGCTTCTTCTTGGGTTAATTTTCAGATTACTCCACAAAATACACAATAAAAAAGAATTCCTTTAAACTTAAATTCTACTACATTAAACTATAATAAAGTCTATAACATAAAATTCATTTCCACAAGGATTTGAATCTAACAATATGCATGCAAGATCATGGTAACTATTCCCGTTTTAAAGATAAAAAAAAGATTTAAGTGGCTTAATTTACACATTTACTATAAAGAAAAAAATCCTTACAATCCAATTCTCTTGTCGGTTTTTTTCCTAAGCACTTTTTTCCATGTAAGGCAATTTTTATCTGAAACAAACATTTCCCCAAAATAAAGCTATCTCAAAAACTGATGTAAATACAGTTAAGCCTTTTATCTTAAATGATTAGAAGTTCTAAATGCGTGCATTTGAACTTGAATAGATTCCAAGATTTTAAACAAGATGTTAAACAAAGCAAGTTACTCAACTTTAAACTTTCACCTTTTGATGTCACATCTATTAGAGATTTCATTTTACATGTCACTTTCCCTCAATTTTTAAATGCCCTCTAAATTTATAAACATGAGATGACATTTATCAGCTACCACCTTTTTTCATAAAAGCCTATAAAGCAGATGTAGTCCTTCGCTTAATAATAATGGCAGCAGGCGACCACTTCGTAATGTCTGAAGGCTTCTGGTTTGTTTTTTTTTTTTTTTTAAACATAACCTTGCCCAAGGGTCAAATACTCTGGCTGGTTTCGGAGATCAGTTATAACTACGTTTGCAACACCTACATTTCTGGGAAAGGATTGTGCTAGAAAATGAAGACAAATTCGTTTCTACTTACTCTACAAATGCCCTGGAGCAGAGGCAAAGGATCTTATAATCCTCATCCCGGTCTTCAATGAAGAGAAACATTTCGGCCACGCGGCTCCACTTCTCGCAGCACATTTTACCACCTCAGAGGCAGTCCTGCCGTACCCAGCTCGGGCCGGGCCTCCGGGGCCTCTACTCGGTTATTGGAGCCCAAAGATAGGCTTCGCGGGCAAGCCCAGAGTCAGGGGTTAGGAACAGGCCCGGGGGCCGCTCGCGCCCGGAGCCAACCTGGACACCGCCACCGGAAGTGGCTCCAGGCGGCCACGGGAAGGGGCGGGATGACGGGCGGTGTCACATCCAACCCGGCCCGGGCTGCAACCGCCGCTCTGGCGTTTTGCTTGCAGGTTGCTTGGGGGAAACCGGCCGCGAAGTGTTTCCGCCTCACTCGGCCGCTGAGCCACCGAAGAGCTCCCACCGTCGTTCGTGGGTGAAGGCGAGCCACCCATGCCCCCTTCTGTCCGAGGTGCGTCGGTCCCCGCCTTGGCTTCCCCGTGCTCCTCCCGCCCGACGCCGGGTCTCGCTGGGTTGGGAGCGGCGAAGGCCGCGCGTCCAATCTCCCGGGTCGCCCCGGAATCCCTGGATTCCCTGGTCAGGCGGGCTCCGCTTCCCACCGAGCTTGGCGTTCGGCTCGGGAGCCAGAGTGGCCGGGTGGGGAGGTCCTACCTCCCCTGGGTCACAACTAGTCTGTTTTCCTCGGCCCGCATCTCCCCTCGCGCTCTAAAACCTCCAGTTGGGCGCGTTTTGTCTAAACTTAGCTGGAGGGCGAGGCTTCTCCAACGTCTTGAGAGGCCTCTAGGCTTGGCCAGTGACTTCCTGAGTCCGGGACCCAGTTCGAGCTTCCTGTGTGTAAAACCCAAAGGAAAGTGTGGTAATCCCGAGAGTGTAGTGAGCACGCCGCGTGGGTAGTGGTTAGACGAGTGTTCGCATCCAGACAAACCAGGCTTTAAATCCTGGCTTATGCCCCTTTTCTACTCGTGTGACCTGCGTAGCTACTTTTTTTTCTGAGCCACATTTTGATTATCTGTAAAATGGGGATGATTAATATTAAGTACTTCGTGGGGCTGCCGAAAGGACTCAATGAAACAATGTATATGAAACGTTCCATTTATGTTATTAATAGTTTGAGTCGGTACAGACCTTTTAGGTGCCAGGCAGTCTCGGTCCCTGGGGGTTGTAGCCTGTGAAACAGGTCTCTGCCTTGAAGCTGCTAATTATGTAATAAAAATACGTACATGTGCACATAAATAGGATGGAAAAAACTGGAACAGTACTGCTGGATTTGAGATGGTCTGTATTTGGTGTCTGGTGTTTGTTGAGACTGCACCGGCAGCTTCCTTAAAGAAGCAAGTTCAGACTTGAAAGTTGTTGGAGCGCTTGGGACGTGGTTTGTGCTGTTAAATGCCGATATGGTAAAATCCAGACGTTCAGTATGGTCATTAGTATTTTGTCCGCATTTGCTAGTGGGTGGAAATACAAGGTTAATTTTCAAATGTTTTTTCCCACGTCCTTACTGCTGCCCTACTTTGAGGTCAGAGATACGTTGATTTTAGTGATTCGAGGTTAGAGTGCTGCAGAGTTAACTGGTACAATATAGATGTGCAGCATTATTGGGATGAGTGGCCGGGTTAAAAAATAACAGTAGGATGGTAATTATGAAATAGAGTGGAAAGTTAGCTAAAAGTTGAAGGGCATTCTAGGATTTAAAAGAAAGAAAAAATCTTGAAAGGTAATTTATATTAGAATCTTGAGTTTGAAGCTTGAAATTTAAAAGGTATTGTTTTAATGATAAAGGGATTGAATTTGCCAGATATCTTGACTGAAGTATTAAACTGCAGCTTTATTCATAGTTTGAAGTAGAATGCGTATTCACTAAAACTGAGTGCTATATCCTTGTTAAACCATTATTAAATATATGAAAAAGAAAAGAGAAATTTTTTTCTTTTT
>NW_012153174.1:5594325-5611647 GCF_000956105.1 Propithecus coquereli
TAGGAGGAGAGGGGTCAGGCAGAAGTAAAGGGAAGACAGAAATTGCAATCTTAATATTTTTAGCCTTTCTGTCAAAAGAGGGAGAGAAAAAGATATTAAAGAAAGTATAACCAGACTAGGAGGTAGGAGAACTAGGTTTTAATTTTAGCTCTTGACTTTTCACTTTAGTAATTTAGTAACTTTGAGCAAGTAGACTTGGCTTTCTGTGTTTAATTTTTGTTATCTGCACAATTAAGGGGTTATACTCATTTGAGTTTTAAAGATACTTTGTCATGTTATCAAAAGTACTGTATTTTATCAACTCAAAAGCATGTTATTCAAACTCCTGTAATAGTTTTGTATTAGCAGGTTTTGGGACACTGTCTTCATCCACTTTTTTTTTTTTTTTTTTTTTTTGAGACAGAGTCTGTCTGTGTTGCCTTAGGCTGGAGTGCAGTGACGGGATCATAGCTTGCTGCAACCTCAAACTTCTGGGCTTGAGTGATCCTCCTGCTTCAGCCTCCTCTCAAGTATAATAGCTGGGGCTATAGGCATGTGCCATCACGCCCAGCTAATTTTTGAAAATTTTTGTAGAGATGGGGCTTCACTATGTGGTCCAGGATGGCCTCAAACTCCTGGTCTCAAGGGATCCTCCCACCTCAGCCTCCCAAAGTGCCGGAATTACAGGTGCAAGCCATCACACCACCACACCTGGCTTGATCCACATTTTTGTTAAAGATTTAGATGAACACAGTTCAGATCTGTATTTAGCCAGAGTTTCTTAGGTGCCTGTTATGTGCCTGGCGTTATTTTAAGTGCTTTACATATGTTTTTCTTAGATAATTATCTATTTAATTTACTGATGATTTATCTGTTCTAGATAGTGTCTGGCACAGAATTCTTAGGGCCATCCACTTCATTGTACACTGTATCCTATCCCCTTTGGCTTCATCAATAGTCAAAGACATGGCCCTAATAATTATCTCCTCTCTTGCATCATCCATTTCTCACTCTGTCATTGGTGCATTATCATTCGCATTAAAAACTGCTGTATTTTCTTCCATCTTAAAACAACAGTAGCAGCAACAGCAGTGAACTACTGACCTACATTCCCATCCAGAGACCCACCTGTCTCTCTGTTCCTTTGTGCAGCAGTGTTCTTCTGAAGAGTTGTTTATGTTGTTTTCAGTTCATTTCTTCCCATGCTTTCTTGAACATACTGCACTTTTATCCCCACTATTCCTTTAGGGCAAAGCGCTGCAAAACTCCTGAAATCTTTTATGTCTCTTATAGGCCAGCATTCCTTTGTGAAACACTTTCTTACTTTGACTTCCAGGATGCTACTCCTAGAAGGAGGATGCTGGCTCCGCACTGTCTTCCCTAGTTCTAAAATGTTGGGTGTCTCAAGGTTTAGTCCTAGAAACTCTGTATTCACTCCCTAAAGGATCTTCTTTAGTTTCATGATTTTAAATACTGTCTGTATGCTACAAATTCCCAGATTTATTTTTCAGCCCTGACCTTCCTGCTAAATGTTGCTGATGCCCAGTTGCTTATTTAACATCTTCACTTGGATGTCCAATGGACATCTTAAACCTCATGTGTTCAACACTGAATTCCTGATCTCCATCCCACCCTCAACCTACAACTCCATCTTTTCACAAGCAAGCTATTAGGTTAAGTATGAAATGTCTGATTTCCTTAAGTACTAAGTTTGACAGTTGATATTGCTGACATTTCACTTTGACACTTCTTTTTTACTTTTTTTAAATTGTGAAGATACATCCTCATACTTTCAAACACGTGTTTTGGCTTGTGATTATCTTTCGGATTTTTTTTAGAGCAGTTTTTGTGAAACCATCGATATGTCAAATATTCATATTATTTTTTAATATGAGTTCCATCGTGTAACCATTGCAGTGCAGATAGCTTGAAATATCAACAAAGCATTTGGGAAAGATGTGGCTAATGAATGTACAGTAAATCGATGGTTTGAGAAGTTCTGTTCTGGTGATTTTAATCTTGAAAGTGAGCCATGTGGGCAACCTGAGACCAAGGTGGATAATGATGAGCTGAAAGCTGTAGTGGAAGTGAATCCATCTCAACCTATACGTGAATTAGCAGCAAGGTTTGACGTTACTATTCCAACAATATTGGACCAATAGAAACAAATGGGCAACGTAAAGAAGCTGGATAGATGGGTTCCCCGTGATTTAAATGAGCGTCAGACAAGAAATTATCTCGAAGCTTGCCTTTCTTTGCTGTCACAACATAAGCGCAAACCATTTCAACACCATATTATTACATGTGATGAAAAATGGATTGTTTTTGACAATCGCAAGCAATTGGCACAATGGTTGTATAAAGATGAAGTGCCAAAAAAACAGTCCAAAACCGAATATTCATCAAAAAAAGCTAATGGTGTCTTGTGGTGCAGCACCAGTATTATCCACTATAGCTTCATGAAAACTGGTCAGTTGATTACAGCAGATGTCTACTGCAACCAATTAGACAAAATGATGAGGCTCCTTGCAATTAAGCAGCCAAGATTGGTCAATAGAGACAGGCCAATCTTCTTGTAAGACAACGCTGCTCAAGCTACAGAAGCTGGACTTGGAATCTCTTTTATCCACTGTATTCACCAGACCCTGCACCAACTGACGACCACTTCTTCCATGCTTTGGACCACTTCCTGCAAGGAAAACTATTCAATTCTCAACAAGCTGTGGAAAACACCTTTGGCGATTTCATTGACAGACGCTCTCCAGGTTTCTTTGCTGCTGGCATAAACAAGCTACTGTTAAGATGGCAAACTGTATCAATAGTTTAGGCCTGCGGACTGGTCCACAGCCTGTTAGGAACCTGTCGGCAGCTGCTCCCCATTGCTTGCATCACCGCCAGAGCTCTGCCTCCACCCCCTCTACCCTCTACTGGCTGTGGAAAAATTGTCTTCCATGAAACCGGTCCCTGGTGCCATTAAGGTTGGGGACCAGACTTAGAATGTGAAAGTTAATAAGGATAAGGTGTGTAATTTTTGCTGGGCTCAAAGAAGTGTTTTTCAAGTACAGTTTGTAGAGACGTGGAAAATAGTAGCGTATTTTTGACTGAATATGAGTTAACAGCATGATAGAACTACTCGAAAACCTACTGTGATCTTAAATTTGGTTATTACAATAGTGATAGCAAACATGTAGCACCTATTACATGTTGGGCATTGTTCTAGGCACTTACACAGATTAGCCCATTCAATCAGAGTAATACTCCTATGGCGTAGATAGGATTATTATCCCAGTTTTACAGATCTTAGCAAACTGAGGCACAGGGAGTACAGTACATGGACCTCTAGATCAAATAACGAGCCAGTCACAGGGAGTGACCGGAGTGGTGAAAGGTTAAAAAACCAAGGTCTGGGGAGTGGTTGAAAGAATTAAGGGTTCTTACTAGAAAAAGGGATTTTGCAGCTCATGATGGCTGTTCTGAAATTTAACAGGTTGTTTAATGGAAGAGATTCTATGGTGCAAAATTAGGTCCAGTAGGGAAAAGTTACAGAGAGATAAGTATGAGGAAGACCTTTTTAGTAGTTTGATGGATGATTTTGAAGATGGAATGGGACACCTTTTGAGTTTTCTGTGCTGGAAGAATTTAAATCAAAATCAAGGTTGAATGACCATTTTGGAGGAGGTTCTTGCACGTGGCACTATTAAGGGACTACTGAGTCTCACAGGTTTCTGGGTAGCTTCTCTCACTGGATCTCTGCCTGTGCTCTGACCCTCTTCCCTTTACTGTGTTCATTAAGTATGTATAATAAATCAGAATGTAGATTAGGAAGATGAGAGGTCTAATTCTATTGCCAGTTTGGGGAGATACTACATAAAGTTTTAAAATCACAAGATTTTACAATCCTATTAAAAATTGAAATGAGGACTAGATTATTCTGGGTAATTGTATTAAGCAGTTAGGGTTAGATCATCAAAGTGTTGATTGGTTATTGGGCCTAGGAAAAACTCCTTTTAACGTATATGAGAGGTTATCATAAATTTTGTTAATTTATTAACAATATTGAAAACCTCTTTTATTGAGATATAATTCATCATAACATTCACCATTTTAAAGTATATGGCTCAGTGGTTTTTATTATATTTACAAGGTTATACAGCCATCAATACTATTTAATTCCAGAACATTGTCATCATCCAAGGATACCTCTATTTCTATTAGTAGTCACTCCTCATTTTACCCTCTCCCAGCCCTGGTAACCACCAAGCTTTCTGTCTCTATAGATTTACTTATTCTGAGTATTTCATATAAATGGAATCATACAATATGTGGCTTTTTGTGTCTGGCTTTTTTCACTTAGCATAATGTTTTCAAGGTTTATATATTAATTTCTTATACTTTGAACCAATAGGTCATTTCTTTTTGTGGCTGGATATTCTATTGTATGGATATACCACGTTTCGTTTGTTCATCAGTTTCCATTTTTTGGCTATTATGAACAATGCTACTGTGTACAAATACTTGTGTGAATATATGTTTTCAGTACTGTTGGATATATACCTGGGAGTAGAATTGCTGGGTCATACAGTAACTCTGTGTTTAGCTTTTTGAGGAACTGCCAAACTCATTTCCACAGCAGCTGTACCATTTTATATTCCCACCAGCAGTGTATGAAGTTCTAATTTCCTTACATCATAATTAACATTTATTATTTTCCCTTTTAGGGGGTTATAGCCATTCTAGTGAGAAAAGCTCTCATTTTAAAAAGTGTTAAATTTTGCAGCCTATAATCCTAGCATTTTGGGAGGCCAAGGCAGGAGGATCACTTGAGTCCAGGAGTGCGAGACCAGCCTGAGCAACATAGCAAGACCCTGACTCTACAAAAAATTTTAAAAATTAGCCAGGTGTGGTGGCATGTGCCTGTAATCTCGGGTACTTAGAAGGCTGAGGTGGGAGGATCCCTTGAGTCCAGGAGTTCGAGGTTACAGTGAAGTGGGATTGGACTACTGCACTCTAGTCTGGGTGGTAGAGCAAGATGCCATCTCTAAAAAATATTATAATAATAATTTTAAAAAGTGTTAAATTTTGCTATGTTGCATTCTAAATGATCAAACACAGGTAAGTTAACTCTTTAGATTAGTTGATTAGAGTATGATATAAATAAAGGCCAGGTTGTGGGTTTAACATGTGCTATGTTCACCTTCTATTACTGTAACAGGCCCAGATTTCTCACAAGTAAATGCTTTTGGTTACAAGGAAATTAGACTAAATCTTCCATCATTGGAAGAATAAGTCAGAGAGTATGTCCTGCTAATAAGCCAGTTAGCAAGATAACCTTGGCATAAAAACGTTTAATTGCTCTTATGTGTATATCTTTTCCTCTCCCCCATCCCTTTCTTTCATTTATTCATTTCTTGCCTCAGCCACTAAAGATTTGAGATGATTTTCATTAAGATTATATATTCTGGAATAATGATAAAATAGCTCGAAGAATAGGATCAGAACCAGAGAAAATATGAATGGAAAAAGGAAGTCAAGGAAACTTTACATAGAAAAATATCACAGGGCTAATATAATTGTGTTGTTGATTATCATGTTTGACTGTCAGCTTATCTAGCAAAGTTACTAAAAAGAAACATAGTCAATTACACATCTTAATTTCATACTTTTTCTCCCAACAAGCAAAGCTTTTTATAGCACTGTTAAAAAGTTTTATTTTAGGCGAGGCTTTATACAGTGGCACTAAACAGTGTAGAGTTTTCCTCACTAAAGCAGCGGTAGCATGAGTATAATTTTTAATTGTAATATACTAGTGTGGGGCTATAATCATATTTGTTGAACATTTGCGAATGTCTCTTGTTTATTTTATAGATATTATAACTCTAGGTATAATGATTATCTTTTTTCTTTAGTCATTTATTTCTTACATTTGTTTACTGTGTTTTCCAGAATACATACATTGAAGTGTGGGACAAGATATTTACTTAATTTCTGGTAAGTCAATGACTGTTTTAGAGAGTGAATTCATGAAATAATTGTACATCTATATTTTCAGTCATTTAAGATTTAAATTTTCATGACTGTAAGATACAAGACTGAGAAATTGTTTTTATTGTATAATGTTAAAAGAACAGACAGCTTTTCTGTAAACCTGTTTCTTTATAAAAGACAATATCCATAAATGTATGTTATCATTTCCTAAAGAATTGGGTTACTTTTATTGAATCAGATATTAATGTTTTCTTTCATGTAAAACAGTTATTTCAGCATGACCTAGTTTAAGATCCAAATGTTCAACATGATCCATTTAAGATATGAGTCAGATTATTAAGATCAATCTGAAATTTCATTACTCATCAGCTTTATTTTCCTGTCTCAATTATAGCTTTACTTTCCTTTCTCAATTATAACAAGGCTATTTCAAAGGCTAAACACAACATGCTTCATGAGGCAGACAGATGAAACCTTATAATTTTCACATTTAAATATGCAGCAAAGTTAACCATTAACAATCTACTCATTTTTGATATTAAAAAAATGACTCAATATAGTATTTATGTAGACTAAAACATTTAACTTGATAGCTGTGAAGAGAATAATACTGGATTATTTTTCCTTTCTAGTGTCAAAATTAAAGACTGGCTATGGCAATGAAGAAAGAGACTGAATTCGCCACTTTCACCTAATGAAAAATGATAGACAAAAATCAAACTTGTGGTGCGGGGCAGGATTCTATGCCCTATATGACTTGTCTGATTCACATACTCGAAGAATGGTTTGGTGTGGAGCAATTGGAGGACTACTTGAATTTTGCAAACTATCTCCTGTGGGTTTTTACACCACTAATACTTTTAATACTTCCTTACTTTACTATCTTTCTTCTCTACCTTACTATTATTTTCTTACACATTTATAAGAGAAAGAATGTATTAAAAGAAGCCTACTCTCATAATTTATGGGATGGTGCAAGGAAAACAGTGGCAACTGTGTGGGATGGACATGCAGCGGTTTGGCATGGTAAGCAAGGATACTTTGATCTCTGTGTTGCTATTCATGTGTGTAGCACCAAAATTACATTATTACTCTATTTTGTTTGAGAAGATACTCAAAAATATAATGGAAATGATATTTACTATTCCCTATTATCTATTTGTATGCATTGTGCATACGTATATGTCTTTCTTAAGATGATTTTTCCTAAACATACTAGTTTCCATTAAACAAAGAACCACACAGCACTGTAGACTATTGCTATAAGTTGAAGTATGAAAATTTATATTTAAAACACCTAAAGGAGGAGAGACTAATTAAAACTGTTTAGAAAACAGTTTTAAAATGCTTTATTTAGCATTTACTTCTGTTCAAAATAAATTTGACTTTACCAGAGATTTTTTTAATGAAATATTAAATAATAATGATATAACATTAAATGTAATTTGCATACCAAAATTTACCCATTTTGTGTTTAATTTATCCCAAAGTCAGTGTGTCTTTCTGAATAAATGAGATAGCAATAAATTTCTCTCCAAAATATTATTTTCTTTATTACTTGAGAGATTGTGATGCTGTATACTTAATGATTGGTAGTTTTTCTTCACTTGGCCATCATGGAAATTGCCCTTTAGTGGCCTATTTTCAAGGGCTTGATGATTTTCTCTACCAGTTTTTACTTCATTATTTCACCAATACCTTATTTATTGGTCTCTTTTTTTTAGACTATAGAAGCATACTGAAGATTCAATAGGCAGGTAACAAAGATTGCCTTCCTGTATTATGTTGTTGAGTATCAAAGTGGTTTCACAGAAAGACGTGGAAGAAAGCACAGGCTTTGAAATGAACATTTGAGGATATACATCACTGGTATATAAGGCTGTTATTAGCAGAGATCACCAACGACATGCTTGTTACGAGGCTAATGTGTTGTCATTTTAATACTACATCCGTATTTACATACCTACAAATCTTTTTTGAGCACTTACTCTGCCAGACATAATGTACATTAACTCCTTTAAACCTCGTAACATAATAGATAAATTCTATGTGCTATCTCCATTTTACCCATGAGGAAACTGAGGCACAGAGAGGTAGTTATTTGCCCAAGCTATAGTAGGAACCCAGAGCCAGGATACAACCCCAAACATCTGGCTCTTAAGTCCTGTGCTCTGTGCTGTGTAAGTCTGTCCCAGTTTGGGGATTCGAGGCCAAAAGTCATGGTATTCAGCAGGTATACAAACAGGAACCATATGCCTTTGATATATCGAATTCTTAATATTTACTCATTACAACTAAAGCCCCTGCCAATTAATACAACTCTCATAACCTCTTGTTGTTTTACATGAAGCAATACGATATTTTAGCACTCCACATGTACATGTCTGCAGAGATTGCATCTGTGTAGACCACTATTGTACGTTGTCTTTAAAACAGTGACACAGAAATTTAGTGGTGTCATTTATAGTACTTTTGAGAATATATATCTCCCTCCCATATATACATCCCCTATGTTTCAAGATATAGATTGTAAAGAATTTGAATTAATTTATATTTCAGGAGATATGGTTTATTTTAGATAAATTCAAGTGCTAAACTTATTTTATAGCAGAATATATAATTTTGAGCTATTTTAAAATATATACATATGGTTCAGAGGTAGTAAAATATATAGATCCTAGTCTGTTTTAATGTTATAACTTAATAATATTTTATTAGGGTAAGTGATACTTTTTTAAAAATTGATTTTTCTTTATCCTATTCTTTAGTGACATAAATAAAAAGGCATTTGTGTGCATATTTGGATTTTGTATTGGTGTCAGATCAGTATTAATTTGTTTTTTTTTAAAGAATCTGTATAGGAATTTAAGAGACAGGGCCTTGCTATGTTGCCCAGGCTGGCCACATACTTCTAGACTCAAGTGATCCTCCCACCTCAGCCTCTCAAGTAGCTGGGATTACAGGCACACGCTATTTTAATAATAAAAACGTTCACTGTAGAAAGTATAGCAAAACTATAAGGAAAAATATAAGGAAGAGAATAATCACCTAAAATTTATCATACAAACAAATTTTGTTAAAATTATGGTCTGTTTATCATTTTTATGTATGTGTGGTAGACTAGTATTTGTCATGTCACTAAGCCGTCTTTATAAATAAGACTTTTAATGATGGCATGAAATTTTATTCCCATAAGTAATTTAATTAGTTACTTATTATTGAACAGTAATTTGTTTATAATTTTTAAACTATTTTAAATAAATACCTTTGTACAGGAATCTATCCAATGTTTTCTATTTTGAAGTTAAATTTAACCCTCATACTGTGTATAAGTGCTCTATGATTTTTCAAAAAATTCTGTGGTTCATAATGTGCTGTGCAACATATTGCCTACACTACATCAAGAAACATTAATTTGATGTTTCTTAGGTAACTACATTTCTAGGTAGTTTGCTTGATGATGGGTCAATGCAGTCATTATCCTCATTGGATAATCCTCAAAGTTGCTTACAACCTTTAAACTATAAAAATTTTGGCTCATTTTTCAAAAGACATTATTTCTGGAAAATATGAATAGCATTTTAAAAAGCTGGACTCTTAATATTTAGTGATTTCCCCTGAAAATTAATATGATCAGGAAAAGTCCTCAATAAGATATCTAGGTGTTTTTGAGAGAAGTAAAAACTTCTCATTTTAGCACAACTGTAAAGGTAATTGGTGCCATAACTTTTACTTCAGAGAAATAAGGAATATTTTATTGTGGGACTTTTACTTGCCTGTTTTATCTTGTTTTAGTGTGTGTGTGTTACTCTGGTTTTGTTTTTGTTTTCCAAGGGAATTCAATTTACTTCATTATCTGAAAATAATGCTTATGCATACTTACCACCAACATTTTAACATCAATTTATTGGCAACATAAAATTTTGGGGAAATGCAGTGGTTTGATTAATTAGGTAGTCTGATCATATGATTTCTTATTTATATTATATGAGTTACTGATCTTAAAAATAGACCACAATAGCACAAACTCTAAACTTTATTTTACATAATATTTTATTATTTTTTAAAGAAATGGATATATTCACTTTTAGTGAATGTGGTTTAATGTAGGTTAAACCATATGTGGCAAAGTCGTTTTTTGGAAAATTAAATTAGGGTATCAAGGCAACATCCCTCTACTTAAGTTAGGTAAGAGTTTCCTTTTTTTTTTTTTTAATTTTTATTTCAGGGTATTATGAAGGTACAAACGTTTTGATTACATTTTATGTCTTTGCCTCACCCAAGCGAGGGTTAGAGGCATGCTCTTCCCCTCTACAATGCTCACCTTGTCCTTCAGTTGTGAGTTTACCCCCCATCCCCCTAATCCCTGGAGAATATTACTGCCATGTGAGCACCATAGTGTTAATCAGTTAGTGCCAATTTGATGGCGAGTACAAGTGGAGCCCGTTCTTCCGATCTTGTGATACCTCACTTTGGATAATGGGCTTAAGTTCAATCCAGGAAAATATAAGAGGTGCTAGATCACTGTCATTTCTAATAACTGAGTAGTATTCCATGGTATACATATACCAAAGTTTAATAATCCACTCATGAATTGATGGTCATTTGGGTTGTTTCCACATCCTTGCAATAGTGAATTGTGCTGCCATAAACATTTGGGTGCAGACGTCTTTATTATAGAATGTACTTTGCTCTTTTGGGTAGATGCCTAATAGTGCTACTGCTGGATCGAATGGTATTTCTATTTTTAGCTCTTTGAGGCATCTTCAAATTCTTTTCCACAGAGGTTGCACTAATTTGCAGTCCCACCAGCAGTGTAAGAGTGTTCCTGTCTCTCTACATCCTCACCAGCATTTGTTGTTTTGGGATTTTTTGATAGAGGCCAATCTCACTGGGTTAGGTGATATCTCATTGTGGTTTTGATTTGCATTTCTCTAATGATTAGAGATGCAAAGAGTTTCCTTTTATTTCTGTCCTTCATACAGTGAAGGACTCAGACTGCCTGAGGTCAAAACCAGGCTCTCCCCAGTTACTGGCTGGGTGACCTTGGGCAAGTTACTTAGCTTTTCTTTCTTCCTTCCCTCCCTTCCCTTCCCTTCTCTTCCCTTCCCCTTATGCAAGAATTATGATTTTTTAAAAATTCAGTTTGAATAAAATCTAGATTTACAGAAAAGTTGCAAAAATAGTTCCAAGAGTTCCCATACTTCCTCTAGCTTCCCCTTATGTTAACATCTTAGGTATAGCCATTGTAAAATTTTCAAATTCACTATTGTATGATTGTATACAATGGTACCGTACTGTTAACTACAGATTCATCTCAAATTTTACAGTTTTCCCACCAGTGTTCTTTTTTTGCGTTTATTTGTCATGTTTTCTCCAGTCTGTATTTATCTGTCTGTTTGTCTATCTATCCGTCCATCCGTCCATCCATCCCATGACTTTGGCTCTTCTGAAGAGTACTGGTCAGTTATTTTATAGATTATCTCTCACTTTAGATTTGATGTTTTCCATAATTAGATTGAGGTTATGCATTTTTTACAAGAATACCACAAAAATGTTGATGTGTTCTTCTCAGTGCATTATAGCAGAGGATTCATGATACTGATGTTTCTTACTACTGGTGGTATTAACTTTGATCATTTGATTAAGGAGGTATCAGGTTTCTCTATTGTAAAGGTACTATTTTTTTTTATATTGTAACTTATAAATGTGTAGGGGAAACAACTTTAAAACTATGTAAATAAGCTTCTCAGACAAGATACTTAACTTTTCTGAACCTCATTTTCTTCTATAAAGTGGGTTATTACAAGGATTCAGTAAAATTTCATGTAAAGCATTTAGCATAATTTCTATTACATGCTAAGTTTCAATAAATGTTAGGTATTGTAATTATAGAGCATCTTCAATAATTTGGAAGGTACTAAAATATATCTTCTGTCTCTTGATTATTCTTATTAAGTATTCAAAATACAGATTTAGATTATCTAAGTTTTGACTATTATTACTAGCAAGAAATGCATTCTGCCATCCAGTACACTTACATATGTACATACTGTGTCATGAAAAGTATCCAGTTGACCCTTGAACAACAGAGGGTCAGGGTCCCTGTGTAGTCAAAATCTGTGTATAACTTTTTTTTTTTTTTTTTGAGACAGAGTCTCACTCTTGCCCGGGCTAGAATGCCGTGGTGTCAGCCTAGCTTACAGCAACCTCAAACTCCTGGGCTCAAGCAATCCTTCTGCCTCAGCCTCCCGAGTAGGTGGGACTACAGACATGCGCCACCATGCCTGGCTAATTTTTTCTATATATTTTTAGTTATCCAGCTAATTTCTTTCTACTTTTAGTAGAGACAGGGTCTCTGGACTTGCTCAGGCTGGTCTAGAACTCCTGACCTTGAGTGATCCTTCCGCCTCGGCCTCCCAGAGTGCTAGGATTACAGGCGTGAGCCACTAGACCCGGCCTGTGTATAACTTTTGATTCCCCCAAAACTTTACCGCTAATAGCCTCTTGTTGCTTGGAAGCCTTACCAATAATATAAACAATTGATTAACATATTTTGTACATTGTATTTATCATATACTGTCTTCTTATAATAAAGTAAGCTAGAGAAGAGAAAATGTTAAGAAAATCATAATGAAGAGAAAATATATTTACTATTCATTAAGTGGAAGTGGGTCATCATAAAGGTCTTCAGTCTCCTTGTCTTCACATTGAGTAGGCTGAGGAAGAGGAGAGGTTGATCTTGGCTGTCTTGGGTGGCAGAGGTGAAAGAAGATCCTAATAGAAGTGGACTCGCACAGTTCAAAACTGGGTTGTTTAAGGGTCAACTTGAAAATCACGGATGTAGGTTAGCATGTATAGTTGTCCCTGGTATCTTTGGGAATTGGTTCTGGGATCTCCCATAGATTTGGGATGGATGTTAGGGTCCCTCATGTATTAATAAAAATGGCATAGTGTTTGTATATGACCTACACACATGCTTCTATATACTTTAAATCATATCTAGATTACTTAATAATACCTAATACAATGTAAATGCTATGTAAATAGTTATACTGCATTGTTTAGGGAGTAATGACAAAAAAAGTCTGTACATGTTCAGTACAGATATAATTTTTTTTCCAAATATTTTTGATCCTCGGTTGAATCCACAGACGCGGAACCATGGATATGGAGGGCTGACTATACATACCTGTAGCTGGATGTGTGGTATGCAGCAAGAATACAGATTTTAAAGTTAGGCAAATGTGGATTTGCATCCTGGCTCTTCTGCGTGGCGTTGGTTGGGGCATGTGGGTTTTTCACACTTAAATTTCTTCATCTGTGGAAGGTTTTTGTGAGGGTTTTGTGATAATTCTTAAGTGTCCAATACTTGTGTATCTGCTATAATTATGGGGCATTTGTGTTTCCTGATCACTCACACCCTTAGGCCATTTTTAAGGTGGATTTTTTTCTTACTAATTTATTATTTGGGGGACTGGAAGATGAATCATTTGTGGGTGAGGTACTGTTACCAGCCTGGGCTCTTGGGCTACATGATAGAAATTAACAAGAGAACCGAACAGGAGTCACAGGCACGGCTTTATTGGGAGACAGCACAAAGGAAAAAGTCCTCAGCCTGGCCCCCTGAGGGGAGTTTAGGGAGAGTTTCTTTAAGGATGCTTTAGGTGGCAAAAGGGTGATTTGTAAGCGTGTATATAGGTGGAGATTTTTTGCGCCTGCACAGTTTTATTACATGCTTCTTTGTGCATTGTATATCTCATTAGCATGGTAAATCTCCAACCCTGGGCATAATTTTTAGCATTAAAATGAGATTATAATAAGGAAAAAGTCAGGATAAGGTCAGTATGGGGGTCTATTCTGGCTTAAGGAGGATAGGTTTGGTGGTGTCTTATCAACTTACTTCAGTTCTTGTTCCAGTGGTCCTGAAACAATACAAGACAAGTGGTTTAGCCCTTTCCTTATATGGGCACGGGCTGCATTCTGCCAATTAGGAAACTTTAGCAGTTAATCAGGCCAGATTATGTGGACTTCCATAGTCAGTGGTGAGAGACCTGACCAAGTCCTGTCCTTATGCTGTCTCAGTATTATGAGCTGTGAACCTGGAAATGTAAACAGAAGACAGGTTATGAAGAATCTTTAATGCTATGCTTAGGAATTGGGACTTTATCATGTAGATATTTTTTAGTTTTATTTGCTGTCCTGAGGAAGATCCAAAAGGGCGGCATCCTTGTTAATTTTCCATAATGTGTAGGTATATAGGCTAAAAAATGGATTTTTGGTGACAAATTTAGAAGGGATCTATCTCTTGGGAGATTATCATTATCTGAATTCATGATACTGATGTCTAAAGCCAGAAAGCAATTAACTCATTTACATAATAAATTTTTGCCATGGAGAGGAACTACTTGTGTTCCATGTGACTTTCAAATCCTTTCTCTGCAGTCTAAGTTACATGAGAAGCCGAAAAATCAGGAAATGCTTAGTGAGTATGGGATCAGAGCAGGGGTGATGAGTAAGTTTGTACTTACTCAATGGTATCAAATAGGAGAACCATGTTCATCACAGAATAGGGCTGTTCTTGTTAATGGGACCAAGTAAAATCTGCAGATTGAGGTTTTTTAAGTGGTCAGTGGTCAGATGCACAGTAGCAGTAATTGCCTTTATGCCTGCTTTCTCTGAGCCTCTCTGCTCATCAGATTCCCCTAGGGTTGGTGTACTAGAGGCAGGAGTTGACAGGGCTGCACTTCGAAACTGACACTGGGAAGGGGAAGGGAGTGATAGACTTGGGAGAGTTTTTGGAGATGAAGGCACAGAACTTGATGACAAAGCGAGTATAGAGTCTAAGGGAGGAGGAGTTAAAATGCAGTGAGATTTCTACTGCTGAACAGGGAAACATGGGACAGGCAGTAATCCAAGTAAAGGCAGCTACATGAGCAGAAGCACAAAGGTGGAAAAGTATACTCTGGAGCCACAGTTAATTCATATCATACATGAAAATCTAATGTGACTTGATAGGCAATTGGGACTTAAGGGGCCTTAAAAATGTCGGACTAGTGTGGTAATGCACTAATGCTTTCTCAGCAGGGAGCCGGTATGATCAAGTTTGCTTTAAGAGTGACACATTTAAATAATATTTGGGTTTAATGTTTACTGGTAAAATCAGTTTACCAATTTAATGTTAATTCAATTAATGTAAACTGAGTTTAATGTTATGGTAAACTCAGTTTTTTCAATTATGGATTAATTGATTTTTTCTGCTTTCAACCAGGTAATTTCGTATTATGTATCTAATCTTTAGCTCTCATTCAAATTTATAGACTTTCTGTTTGCCTCTTTTTTAATTTTTCCATCTCTGTGCTGAAATTCTTAATCTGATTTTGCATGTATGCATCTTTTCCATTAGATCCTTTAATTATTAATCAAAGTTATTTTATAGTTCCCATCTGATTTTCATCATTTGGGTCTGGTTCTGTTGATTGCTTTATCTCTTGATAATGGATTTTTTTTTCCTTGCTGTTTTCTATGTCTCATCATTTTTTATTGACTTCTAGGCATTGCTTATAAAAAAAACAATAGTGATTGAGGTAAATAGTATTTATAACTGAAAATTAACACTCCCGTCAGGCCATTAGCGGTCATCAGTTGGGGGTTGTTTCAGTCTCTTGAGTAGTTGAAGTGAGTTTGGGTTTTAGTGTTGCTGTAGTTACCTTTAGTTCAGCACAGACTTGAAACTCCTACTATTATTTTGTGCACAGTATAGGGCCTGGAGTACCAGAGGGTTTTTCTTGGTGTTTCTGCTCTACCCTCAGTCCTGTATGCCTCTGCCATAGAAGGGGTCTCTTTTCGTGCTCCTGCCCCAACTCTAAGAAGGTTCACCTTTGCTTATAACTGCATGTGAGGGTGCAGTGGGAACTGGGGTTGGGGGGTTACTTTTCAGTGTTCCTGGTTTGGCTACAATCTTATTAGACTCCACATTCTTGGGGCTCAGGAGTGAGGCTTTTCAGCATTCCTTTCTTCCCTGTAGCGGGCAAACTTTGTCTTGTATAGGTGGGGGTTTTGTGATGGGAGCAAGTTTGCTGCCCTTCCTTCCAGCAGTAGATCTCTACTTCATGTCATTTTGGGACCCTGGGCCTAAGGGATTTCCTTTTGCCTCCCTACAGCAGATATTTTGCTTCTACCCCTTCCCTAGGAATAGTAGACTTTTGCCTGATGGTGGGATGATGGAGGAGTGTGTGTGTGTGTGTGTGGGGGGGGGGTTGGCAGTGGAGTTCTGTCCCTCCCAGCATCAGATGCATATGCCCTTTTCTTAGAGGGGGTGGAAAGGTCTCCTGCACCTCTCCTGGTATATGACAGGTTTTGCTTTTATGAGAGAGACTTCCAGGAAATGAGTGGGGTTTTGTTCTCTCAACCACTATCAGAGGCTGTCTTTGTTCTCCTGCCCTAATTTTTCCTGTGAGGCTTGTGGAGGAGAGTTGGAGAATGAGTGTGTCTGAGGCTCCCAGGGATTCTACACTCAATGCTAACCCACACTTGGCCTTGAAGTATTTGTTGACATTTCAGGTCTTTCCTTATTCACTTTTATGGCATCTGCCTCTTCCTCCGATACTCAGTTTTTGTCTTTCCTTAGAGGACCTTGTCACCCTTTGGAATTTAGTTTACCTGTTTGCTTGTGATCTCTGCTCTCTGACGTGCTCAAAAAAAGTTAGGATTTTGTAGACTGTCTTTTTCTCATCTTTGGGGTAGGAGTAATGTTCTCTTGTGGTTGCAGAGTTTATTTTAGTTTCCTCCTTTTCTATATTTTTAACCCCCTCCTCCAACAGCTCAAAACCTGGGTCATATCATCCTTAATATGTAGACTTGTTTGATCAATTCCCCTGTATGTAACTAATCTCCCATCATTGCCACCATCTCCTACCACTCATGGGTACCCTCTTTTCCCAACTTGTGCTCCAACATCCTGGACCAGGCTACTACCCTGCATGGTATTAGCCCTCCCCACCTGCTCAGGCTCTGGTGCCTCACACCAGGCCACCTCTCCACACAGGTGCCTGCTTTGCTCTGGTCCACCTTAATGGCTGTAGGACTGATTTGTTCATGAAAGAGAAGGAGAAAGAGGGAAGAAAGGAGAAAAGGGGAAGGGAACCAGGAAGATTCATGTACTTTTGCAAGAAAAGACAGAGCTTCTGAGTTACTGACCATCCTTTAGTGTAAATAAACTTATAAATGTATTTTAAATATCTGCATTTTGTTTTTCAAACAGGTTATGAAGTTCATGGAATGGAAAAAATACCAGAAGGACCAGCACTTATAATTTTTTATCATGGAGCTATTCCCATAGATTTTTACTACTTCATG
>NW_012153174.1:5612802-5695558 GCF_000956105.1 Propithecus coquereli
AAAAAAAAAAAAGCAAAAGCCAAGCCATCAACCAGATGAACACAAACCAGGCAGTGAATTAAGTAACGATCTACTTCGATGCCTTCCATAAACATGGTTAATGTTTTGGGTATCCTTGTATTACTAAAAAGCCACTTGCCCTTTGTGGTTAAACTAAATTGGCTATAAGGTCTTCCTTTAAAAAGTAACCTGGTCACTTTATAGAAGATTTGGAAATGAGAGAACAGAAGAACATCATTATAATCTTACCATCCTAAAATAGTTACTTTGATTTGTTTACTTCTTTTTTAATTTGCATATTTTCACATATTCAAACAATTTTGTTATTTGTTTTAAGATTTAATACTAGCATTAACATTTTACATTAATTTACATGTTTTATAAGGAGCAGTTTAATGTATGACTAAAATATTTACTTAACTAATTTTCTCATATGGAGCATTAGGTTGCTTCCATTATTTTTTCCTTTTTATAAATAATAAAATGTGAATACTTTTAGCATTTGACTTTTTCAAAAAATTTCCCCCTTTATAATCTTTTTAATATTTTGACATGATTACCTTAAGTCTTTCATTGCTTTCTGAAGGTATAAAATCATTATAATTCTTAGTGCAAGAGAGATTTTATATTTTGTCTTATAATTAATGAAACTTCTCGTATTCATTCATTATGAGAATGCATCTAGTTTTAATCAGTGAGCTTTTAATATAATGTAGACTGAAAATTATTTTAATCTTAATGATATTTATAATCTTGGATCAGATCTTTAAACCAGTGAGAAGTTTGGTTAATCTGCCTAGTTTTTAGCATCGATTCCTCTATTTCCCAGTCCCAAGGAGAAATGTATTACTAATATCAGTCCTCTAAAGTTCCAGTGGAGGTTTGATTAAAATATTTGATTACTGACAGGATTCTTTCATCCATAAATAATTGTAATTTGAAAAGCTGTATAATATTAAGACTTAGAATTAGCTGTTCTTGGGTCATACAACCTTACTGTATTAAAATCTCTTGATGTTTGCTATTATTAATTTTTACAAATTTAATTATAGAATTAAGATCATCTTTCAATTTCAATAGATTTTATTATGGTCTTGCCAGTTTGGGTAGGGCTAAGCATGATCAGATTCACATTGTCTTGAGTAATTCTCTTTCTTGTAAGGTTAATGGAAGATTAGATTTGTAATTGCTAATGGGATATCATTTCTGATTGCTCTAATAAATACTTTAGACAGTATTTGGCCATGAGATGCAGTTGACGGAACTTTGGACTAGGCATACCTGAACTGGAATCTCTGCCCTGCTACTTCCTAGGTGTTTGACTTTGAGCAAGCCATTTACTCTGTGAACTTAAGTTTCTTCATCTGTAAAATGGGGAGAAGAGTCCCTGCTTTCCAAGATTGTGAGTTTTAATGTTAAGTAGCCAGAGTAGTAGGTGATCAGTAAGGAGGTGATCAGTAGTAGGTAATAAGTAAGATGTAGCTATTATTTAACCAGCAATATTAATCTTATGTTAACCTTAAGAGTTTTTGTTGATTTTTAAAAATAAGAGTTTACTGATTTAAGTATAGATAGTATTAATAAATTATGTAGATTGTGAAGATTTTTGCTCTTCAAGAATTGAACAAGAAGTACTTAAGATACATCTTCATACTCATGTTTTTTACAGGGTTTAGTTTATTACTTGATGTGTTTTGTGTTCTACATGGACCAAGAGAAAAATGTGTTGAAATTCTGAAGAGCGGTCACTTGTTAGCTATTTCACCAGGCGGAGTTCGAGAAGCACTAATTAGTGATGAAACCTACAACATCATATGGGGTAACCGTAAAGGCTTCGCTCAGGTTGCAATTGATGCAAAGGTGGTGAGTTGTATAAAATTAATTATTAATGTGAAGCTTAGTTAAATTTAAAATAAATACTTAAATAGTGAGCCAGGGTATATAAGAACTTAGATGATTTCATTGCAATACTTTAAAAATTAGTATATATAACTATAAGGTACCAATAGAGAAATATTTCTTGTGCGTGGGAATCTATCTCTAAAAAAAATCAACCTGGAAATTTGGCAAATATCCAGTAAAGTTTTATTTTACGTTTCAAAATCCAGCTTCGGACCAGTCATGGTGGCTCATGCCTGTAATCCCAGCACTTTGGGAGGCTGAGATGGGAGGATTGCTTGAGGCCAAGTGTTTCAGACCAGCCTAGGCAACATAATGAGATACTGTCTCTACAAAAAAAATATTTTCAAATTAGCTAAGCATGGTGGCACATGCTTGAAGTCCGAGCTACTTGGGAGGCTGAGGCAGGAGGATCACTGCTTGAGCCTAGGAGTTTGAGATTACAGTGAGCTATGATTGCACCATTGCACTCCATTGCACTCCAGCCTGGGTGACAGAGCAAGACTCTGTCTCTTAAGAGAAAAAAAAAAATTCAGCTTCTTTTCACCAGATTTGTAATTTTGTACAAATAATTTTGTATTCTTTCAGGTATACTTTTCATTATAAGTATAATCAGTCCAATTCTGTTTTTAATTTTTTTGTTATGATTGAGTTGGCATATTTCAGTGGTGGATGTTGGTTTTATTATATTAATAGTTGTGTTATCTGTGACCAATTTTTATAACAATAGGACTCAATATATGACCCCTATTGTTATTCATCAATAAATGTGATCACCTATCTAATAATGTGAATAAAGATAAGAAATAGATATTGGTGTAATTTAGATATTTTTTAAAAGACTTTATAAATGAATTTGTAAATAAAATTAAGTGCTCCTCTGGGATTCATTATAATTATTATCTACTTTGTAGACTGGAGGATGTGAATGCCATTTTGTTCTTTTCTTTTGCTTTTGAAAAGTATTTCTCAGCTTTTTGGTCTCCATATCGTACTTTATCCTGTGAAACACTTATCTATTACTTATGGAATTTTTCTCCTTTGTTTTCTGTTTCTTTTTATTTTAGATTATTAGGAAAAAAAATCACAGTATGTTGATAGAGTGTTGTTGTTTTTCCAGTCCAATTAGTTAGAGACTGCTGCCAGTAACTTTCACATTTCAAGTTTTTGTGTTCCCATTGCTGCCAAATGAAAAGACCGGTCTGCACTCCTAGTTTGCCCATCCTGCAAGTACAGACTGCTAATTAAAAGGAAAAGATTATGGATGACTCATTCTAACCCAGGAGCGGTATTTGAAGAAGAATGGATGTTTTCTCTTTACTTTTTAATTGCAAAGTTTACAACAACATGAAATACATTGACCTCTGTTCTATACATATGTTTATGTAACTCTTAGAAGTTATTGCTATGGTACCTAATAATACGATCCTAGTACAAGTTAATGTACTTGCCCATTTCATAATTAACAGAAAAATTTAAATAGTACTGTCCTGTGGTAGATTATAAGCTCTCTGAGGACAAGGCTGTCCTTGTATATTTTAAATCCCTTATACAGTGACCAGCATTCAGTAGAATTTAAGTATTTGTTGAATTGAATTTACTTTTTTAAACACAGAATATTAAACACTTGTGGAAAGGAGCCTTTTGATTTTAATTTTATGTTAATAGTGTTAGTAATATTTAATTTATAGTACATTTTACTTAACCTTAAGCACTGATGTAGAAAACAAAAACTTAAGACTATTTGAATGATATAGAATACAAAAGGATATATGCAGTTGTGGAAAAATTAACAAAAATCAATGTAATATGTGTTAAAACAATGATAAAAACTAAAAACCTAATCAAAGAAGGTTCACTTTTCAAGTTTATATTTTGAAAGAAATTTTTCTTCAAAAGTTTAGGATTAAAAATGACAAAAATAGATTTGAAATCACACAAGTTTATCATAGGATTCTAATTCCTCATCCTTAAATTTACAGTTTTGAGCAACATATTGTTTGGAGGAATGCTTAAAAGAAAGACATGATATGGAGAAAAAAAACTCTTTTTATGATCCTTGAGTTTCTAGATAATTAAAATCTAGATAATTTAAAATTTTGTACAAAACTTCAGAAAATTTAAGAAATAACCTTTTATAAGCTTAAAACAAACAGAAATTTTTAATGCTACAAACTTACAAAATACCAGTGTAAGTTTGATTAATATTGTACCACCCCAACATCTGTAGCACTTTTAAAAGCCTTATCTTGGTACTCCTGTACATGAGGAGGTGACATGTGCAATTATTCCGATGTTATAGATGAGACTCAGGCACAGAGAGCTGGAGGGATGGAAGGGATCTGGTCACACAGCAAGGCAGCAGCAGAGCAGAGCACAGTTCAGGACTCGAGGCAACTGGTGCTGTTGCCACCCCTGACTACATTTCACAGTGAGTCTGCTGACATCCGAGATAAGTGAGGGAAATCTTTCAGTAATGTACATGTATAGTTGCAAATGGCACAAGTGTCCCATCTGGAAAATCCCTTCATAGGCCTCACAAAATCGCCATAAGCTATGAGCAAAAATTTGACTATTGTTACAGGATTAACTATATCCAAATTGTGACACAGTTATAGAAATTAAAGGGGAAGAAGTCAGATTGTCAATTTATGTTCACAAAATATTGGTAGAAAGTATTTAAGGTTTATTTGAAAGTGACAAACTTCGGTATAAATCACTCTTGTGAATTCCTGAGAATTTTAACTTTGATAAGAAATTTTTAGCTAACTTTATATCTAAGTTGGGAAAAATTAGCCCAATTAGAAAATAAATAACAGATGCAAAAGAAAATAATCTTATGTTTCAGTAAAGTTGTTTATGTGAATTATCTTAATCCATAAAAAAGTTTGAGATAGGGAAAATTATTATTATTATTTATCCTCATTTTATACATGAAGAAAGTGAGACTGAAACATGGTAAGTAACTTGTGCAGTGGTTCCTATATTTTTAGTGGCAGAGTTAAAACTCCAAGACCGTGCTAAACTGATTCCCCAAGAAGAGTTTTTAAACATACACATTCTCTCTTTCTCTCTCTTGTATACATGCATGCATACACATACATATGGAGACACATTTATTTATGTAAACAGTTTAATTCCAGGTTACTAATACAACTACCTTGTGTACAAAGTGTGCATAAGGAAGGGAATGAATAATTGTACTACAAGGTCAAGTTGTAATAAAGTGATGTTTGTGCCTGTAAGGATGCAAGCTTGAATGTATAGAAACCATATGCCCAGAGTATAGCCTGAAACACTGATCCTGCCAGGGTAAGCTTTCTCCTGTTGAGTAGGCTCTAGAAATGTCCAGCCTCCAGAGCATTAGCTATTTAAGAAATGATGTTTAACCCAAATACTCTTTAAAAAATGTGTACTTCAATACAGACTTCTAGGATCATGCCAGTCAGGAAACATAAATCCAGCAGTGCTGGTCAGAAGATACAAAATGGTGTACATGTGAGCTGGAAAATTTCTTTCTTGAACATTTTAAGTTCTCAATGCTAAGGACATTTTATAACTACTTAAAACATTAGGATTTCAGCCATCATTTTAGTTTACAAAATTAGTGGTGATTTCCTAGATCCTAATCTGAATTTTCTACTGAAGAGTTCAGCATACTTTATCTTCTTATGTGTAAGCTTTGTGAATTAACTCCATCAAATTTTAAATTCTTCATCTGGCTGCTTTTCTTTACCTGTGTTCCCTCTTTTTCCTAACTGGTTGGAGATTGTTGCTGCCTGTTTCTGAACTTTGTATTCAGAGGGTACGGATAATTCATTAGAAGCATTATCTCTCTGCTCTGTTTATTCATTCCTTCTTTAATTTATCCATCATACTTTCTTTTAGCACCTGGTCTATTGCAGGCATTGTTCTAGGTGCCAGGGCTACAGCAGTGAACAAAACAATGTCCCTGCAATATATCAGGTGTCTTCCTTCTGGTGAGAGAAGAAAGACAATAAAATAAATGATTGATTAGTTACATGTGAGGTGGTAAGTTTTATGAAGAAAGCTATACCTATAGTCTCTTTCCGTCAGCCCACCATGTCTTATTGTTTTCCAAAGCTGAATAGGAACAACTATAAATATCAACTTATTTAAATATCTCAAACCCTGCTCATTAAGCAAGTAATAGGCATATACTGATGGTCGATTGTAATATGATACTCCCCCCCACTTTTATCTATTCTAAAAGATCATTTAATTCAGTATATTATGTGTATATTTTAAAGTGTTTCATTCAATTTTTTATCTACTTCATTTGTTCACAGTGGCATGACCTCCTTACATGATATTTCAATACTTTATTATTTTATGATTTTAGTTAAAGTCTTCATTATTAAAAATTATAATCATTGATATTCATGGAAAACTAAAAATCATGAACTCGTGAACAAAAATTCCGTAAATGAACAATATGAAGACTTCTTTTTTTCTTTTTATTTACTTTTTTTGCCATGTGTCTTAATACTTACTTTTCATTGATGCTGAACATTTTAGATTTAATAGGCTCACAAAAAATTTCACTAATTCCATGACAGCATCTTGCCAAAACCTGTCATTTAAATTTATATAAATTTCCCCTTAGAGAGACTCTTTCTCTACCTTGCAACTATTCTTCAGTGAGCATGCTATTCAGTAGCCCACTAAAACCAATTTAATTTACCACATTCATTTTACTTAATGAAGTTAGCGATTACTGTAATCTCTATTTGGGTTTCTCAGTTTTATGTGGAATGTTAGGAAAATTGGTAAATGAAATATTACACATTACCACTGGAGGGTAGTGTTTCCAATTTATATTTTCACAAATGATCAAGTTGAACTTAGCCTGATAAATAGTCAAGCATGTGTTTATTTTTAAAATATCTTATTTTCAAAACCTCAAACAGGCCCTCAAAAGTGTGCATTAGTGGGTAATCACTGCGTGATTTTCCCCTATGCAACGCTAATAAATTTGTATGCCTGTTTTCTTAAAAAAAAAAGTTTGCATTACTCAGTGGAGACATTGATTAATGGATTAATTATTTACTTTTTAATTCAGATTTTCCTTTTCTTTAGCCCATTATTCCTATGTTTACACAAAATATTCGAGAAGGATTTAGATCACTTGGAGGAACAAGTAAGTTCTGATTCGTACAATTTTTAATTACAATGCAATATTTAAAATATTCGAGTTTATAAAACCCTATAAGGAATCCTTTTGAATTATTAAGTTTAGAAAATGGATATATTATTTAGATATTTTTCTATTTAAAATGTAAATAAACCAGGTGCAGTGGCTCATGCCTGTAATCCCAGCACTTTGGGAGGCCACAGTGGGAGGATCGCTTGAAGCCAGGAGTTCAAGACCAGCCTGGGCAACGTAGTGAAACCCTGTTTCTACAAAACTTTAAAAAAAAATTAGCCTAGCATGGTGGTGTGTGCCTATAGTCCTAGCTACTGAGAAGGCTGAGGTGGGAGAATCACTTGAGCCTAGGATTCTGAAGGTACAGTGAGCTCTGTGATCATGCTATTGTACTCCAGCCTGGGCAAAAGAGCAAGACCTTGTCTCTAAAATAAATAAATTAATTTAAAACGAAAAGTCTAAATGTGATAACTGGTTCTAAGTAATGGTAGTTCTCAGATGTTATGTTTTTGTTGAAAGTATCTTACGTACTGAAGCTTTTTAAATGAGCTTTTTAAAATTTTGGAGCAAATTATCTAATATATTGTGTTAAACCATGTTGATGAGGTTTAGAACAAATTTACAAACTCTCCAAACTATCTTTTTAACTCAACCCAGAAGTTACAGCTTTAAAAATGGATGACAATATGATATCGAATTAAGATTAACTACCTAAGGAAGTATCATTTGCTTTGATTTATTTCTGTCACCCTTATTTTTTTTTTTTTAATATTTTGAACCACTTACATTGAAAATTTTTTTTTATGTATTTTTAATGTATTGATTAAAAATAAACTTTTAATCCAGTTATAGGAATATTAATGATTTTGCTTTTTCTTTGCAATGTCTGCTTTCTTATTTTGAAATTTTCAAAGTTTGTGTTTATACCCTATGGTTTATATGTTGTTATATATTTGATTATATTTTATATCCCTAGCACTATTATTGTTAGTGTTTCTATCCATATATAAGTCCCCTTCTGAAGAGCTTTAAGCTGCTGTTATTTCTTCTATGAATAACATTGCTATTTTGTTGATATTCCATTATGTTTTTAAATCTTAATTTATTCCCCCCATTTTTAAAATTTGAAGTAGAAAGGCAGATTGATGCGATGTTTTACTTTTTTTTTTTTTTTTTGGGACAGAATCTCACTGTGTTGCCCGGGCTAGAGTGCCGTGGCGTCATCCTAGCTCACAGCAACCTCAAACTCCTGGGCTCAAGTGATCCTACTGCCTCAGCCTCCCGAATAGCTGGGACTACAGGCATGCGCCACCATGCCTGGCTAATTTTTTCTATATATATATTTTTTTAGTTGTCCTATTAATTTCTTTCTAATTTTTAGTAGAGACGGGGTCTTGCTCTTGCTCAGGCTGGTCTCGAACTCCTGAGCTCAAACAATCCTCCCGCCTCGGCCTCCCAGCGATGTTTTACTTTTGATATGGAATTATTTCTTTTAATTTTCTCTCAGCTCATTTCTTTAGAATTTAGCGACAAATCAAATTATTCCAGAAATTTTGTTTACTTAATTGGAAATTGTTTTTAAAATTTATTGTGACTGCTTTTTGACTTTTCTTGACTTTAAAATTAAATATTTCAAAAATTCATATCTAGTGATTTTGTGTGTGTGATTTGGGTCTTATGGTGCATTTGTATTTCCATATGTAAACATTGTTTTCGGCTTTCAGTATAATCCATGATAATGTATTCCATGTGGCTTGTCTTTTTTGAATTCCTTTGTTAATGTTTTTGATTTTTTTTTAAAACTTAGTCTATCAGTTGATTTTACGTTATTACCACTTTTTTATTTAATCCTGCTAAATTTTAGATTTGGTCAATAGGATTAGTAATTCTTTGCTTTCATATATTAGTTTGGTTTTTCCTAACTTAAAATAATATTTTTAGTCTTTATTTTATATCAATAGTCTCATGTTTAATTTATTTTATTTCTATAATATTTTTGATCTTTTATTCATGTAAGTCACCTATTGTGAGTCTCTAGACTTTTTAGCTTCTAGCTTCTGGTAGCAGTCTTTACCTTTTGTTTTGCAATAATAATAATTGGTTTGCCTTTTTAAATTCTCATATTTTTAAAAGCTCATCTTCTTAAAAAAATTGACTTTTTGGTATATTTAGGTTTATAGAAAAATTAAGCAGAAAGTACAAAGAATTCTCATATCTTTCCTTACCACCTCCAATTTCCCCTCTTATTAACATCCTGTATTGATGTGGTACTTTGTTACAATTGATGAAAAGCTCCTCTTTTAAAAAAAATTATATTAATTGTGAGGAAGTGATACTTTTTTGCCACCTTCCTATAAGTCTTACATAATTAATTTGAAAGTTTACAACTGCATGGTCAGACTAATTAACCAATTAAAATGATTTTGTTTACTTTGAAACAGGGTTATTTAGGTGGCTTTATGAAAAATTTCGCTATCCATTTGCTCCAATGTATGGAGGTTTTCCAGTGAAGTTACGGACCTATTTAGGTGATCCCATTCCATATGATCCAAAGATAACAGCAGAAGAATTAGCTGAAAAGGTAAATCAGTTTTTTCTTTTTTAGTCTTAGGACAGATTTTTATTTTTGATTATTATATTTAAAATTTATTTATTTATTTGTTCTTTCTGCAAGCATGTTCTAGGTCAGTGGTTATCACCCAGTGGTGATTTTACTCCCCAGGGGACATTTGTCAATCTCTGGAGACTTACTGTCTCTACGGGCAGGATTCGAGGGTGGTGGTGCTACAGACATTTAGTGAGTAGAGGCCAGGGATAGAATTTATAGTTACCTGCAGGATAGCTAGGAATGTATTTAGGTTTTTTGAAATATTGTAACTGGAGTTTGGAAGAGAAGTCAGAATTGATGAAGATATTGACGTCATTTGTACTGAGATAATTACTGAAGCCTTAAGCTTTACCAGCAGGTCAGAGAGAGAGAAGGAAGACGACTGAGGACAAACTGCAGGAGAGGTAACATATAAGGGTAGGCCAAGGAAGGAGAACAACCAACGCTGACTGAAAGGGAACTGGCAGAGAGATAAGAAAAGGAGTAAATTTGTGTGATAGAGGTCAGTGGGTGAAGTTTTTGAAAAAGCGGGATCAAGGAAGATGAGGATGAGAAAAGACCATTCAGCTTGCAATTATACTTTCAGAGAGTGTAAAACTACAAAAACAATAAATGTCATGTTATTGAATCACCTAGAAAACGGGACGAATATATTTTGATTATAACTTTTATACCAGCCTTTCGTGTATACATATACAGTCTGATTTATTTACAAATTTTTAAATTGTGGTTAAAAAAACACACACATCTACCATCTTCGCCATTTTCAAGCATATAGTTCGGTATGGTTAAGTACGTTCACATTGTTGAACAACATACCTTTAGAATTTTTTCATCTTGCAAAACTGACTGTTTATACCCATTGAACACCAGCTTCCCTTTCCCCCTTCCGTAGCCCCTGGCAATCACACCATTCTACTTTCCTAAAAGTTTGCTGCTTTAAATACCTCATATCAGTGTATTTGTCTTTTTGCGATTGGCTTATTTCAGTTAGCATGTCCTCAAGGTTCATCTATGTTGTCTCTTCCTTCTTTTCCAAGGCTGAATAATATTCCATTTTATACATTTGCCACATTTTCTATATCGATTCATTTGTCGATGGACACTTAGATTGTTTCTATCTCTTGGCTGTTGTGAATAGCGTTACAGTGAATGTAGGTGTGCAAATATCTCATCAAGATCTTGCTTTGAATTCTTCTGGACATATATTCAGAAGAGAGATTGCTAGATAATATAGTAATTCCATTTTTAATTTTTTTAAGAAACTTCTAAACTGTTTTCCACATTGGCAGTACTATTTAACATTCCCACCAATAGTTGCACAGGGATTCTGATTTCTCTATATCCTTATCAATGCTTGTTATTCTCTGATGTTTGTTTGTTTTATGGTGGCCATTTTAATGGATGTAAAGTGGTATTTCATTGTGGTTTTGATTGCATTTCTCTAATGATTAGTGATATTGGGCATCTTGTATGTCTTCTTTGGAGAAATGTCTATTCAGTCACTTGCACAATTTTTAGTTGAGTTTTTTTGTTGTTGAGTTGTAGAATTTCTTTATATATTCTCAATGTCAACCCTGCATCAGATATATGATTTGCAAATATTTTCTCCCATTCTGTATGTTCCCTTTTCACTTTGTTGACTATTTTCTTTGATGTGTAGACATTTTTGAGTTTGATACAGTCCCATTTGTCTGTTTTCACTTTGGTTGCCTATGCTTTTGGTGTCACATCCAAGAAATCATTACGAAATTCATTGTAATGGAAGCTTTTCCCCTATGTTTTTTTCTAGGAGTTTTATAGTTTTAGATTTTATTTTTAGGCCTTTGATCCCATTTGAGTTAATTTTTGTATGTGGTGTAAAGTAAGAATCCACCTTACCTTATATATACATTGTTTTGCATGTGGATATCTAGTTTACCTAACACTGTTGCTGAAGAGACTGTCCTTTTCCCATTGTGTGGTCTTGGCACCCTTGTTGAAGATCATTTGACCATATATGTGAGGGTTCATTTCTGCGGTCTTTGTCCAATTCCATTGGTGTATTTGTCTGTGTTTATGCTAGTACCGCTGTTTTGATTACTGTATAGCTATGTATAAAAAGGAAAAAATAAAATTAGGTTTGTAATATCCTTTGAAAACAGGAAATGTGAGTCCTCTAGCTATGTTCTTCTTTTCTAAGATTGTTTTGGCTACTTGGGAACACTTGAGATTCCATAGGAACTTCAGGATTTTTTTTTTCTATTATTACAAAAAATGCCATTGAGATTTTTATAGGAATTACATTGAATCTATGGATTGCTTTGGGTAGTATGGACATTTTAATAATATTAAGTTTTCCAGTTTGTGAACATGGTACGTTTTCCCACTTGTAGTTTTTGTAATTTCTTTTATTGAATTTTATAGTTTCAATGTACAAATCTTTCTCCTCCTTGATTAAGTTTATTCCTAATTATTTTATTATTTTTGATGCTATTGTTTTTTTATTTTCCATTCCTATTGTTCATTGGGATTGTTTTCTTATTTTCCATTTCTGTTGTCCTATTGTTTATTGTTAGCATATAGAAATACAACTCATTTTCATGTGTGGCGATATTGTGTCTTGCAACTTTGTTGAATTCATTAGTTCTATTTTTTTGTGGAATCTTTAAGTCTTTAGGGTTTTCTACAAATGAGATCATGTCATCTGCAAACAAAGATAATTTTATTTCTTTTTATGCAGTCTGATTTAATCTTCACATCAGCTGTATAATGTGGACCTTATTATCACTGTTTTACACATGAGAAAATGGGGTGATTCAGTCAGCTTTGCTAGGTTGTGCTGGGGTAACAACCAGCCACAGAATATCAGAGGCTTATCACAGTAAAATGTACTTCTTGTTAGTGTTGTATCTCCCCTGGGGCTCAGCTGCAGCTTTGTCCATGTCTTCCTCCCATTGGCTTTCAGGATGAAAGGAGAGCCCCGTGTGGGACACTGCCATTCAGTGGTAGAAGGAAAGGTCAGGAGTAGAACCATGAGGTTGCCCTTCAAGCTTCTGTTTGGAAGTGGCTCCTGCATCCCACACGATGGCCCAGAAAAGAGGGGCCTGGTAGGGAGAAGGAATGAGTGACTGTAATGCACCCGCCATACTAGTACTTACCAAGTTCAGTCACTTAGAAAAGGATATTATTATACAACTGAAGCAGCTATAATATTATATTAGATGAGATTGGAGCAACTGATATGTATGCAGGAAGTTTCACAAAGGTAATATTAACAATATATTATGTGTCTTTTTGTCCTCCAGTTATTCTACTGGTTCATTAAGTATAATGACAGTTTAGTCGTGTCCTATGTCTTGAAAGTAAATCCTTGGCTTTTAGAGCCAGGACATGTTCACCACACAGCACTACTCTTCTTTCATCCTGAAGCGACATCTTCCTAAGATCCCTAAGAACCCTGCACTGAGGCTGGGACCTCGCCCTTTGCTGTTGCTTCTGCCCCCGCACACTTCGTTGTTGTTGTAACATAGTCCTTTGCTGCTCCCTAACAAATGCATTCTCCTTTAGGATATAATTGAATTCTGTTTTGTTCTTTTAAAATTTTTTCCTGCCTACTTATTAATATTAGGAGTTAAGTGGGTCAGACCTCGTTAGGAACGCTTTTTTGTTGTTGTTTGTTTTGTTGTGGTTGTTCGTTTTTGTTTTTTTAAGAATACTGTCTATTTTTATGGTCAAAATAAAAGGTAATGGAGAGGGGTAAAAAAATTCTGGCCTGGAATTTTAGTAATATGGGTTCTAATTCTTGCTCTGCCTACAAGGCAGCAGAGTCACTTGGGATAAATGATAATTTTTCTGTAAATTAACATTATTAAACTAAAATATACTTGAAATAGAGAATACTTGAGATTCTCTTTTTGTGAATGTATTGTCATAATTTTCCAATCTTCTTCATTATTAATAAATAACATAAGCATAAACTATAGTATAATGATCCCTGGATTATCACAAATTTGAAATTATTAGCATTCGAATTAATAGGTAGAAACCTCATTTAAAAAACGGCATTCAACTGTAGAACAGAGCCATTTTGTAAACACTGTTTAAATCTAAATTAAAATGTATTGTAACAATGCTGAAGGGGACACTTGGGATATTTCCTTAAAGTTCTCTCAGTCTTAATCTCTGTTGTTCGTTTCCATGTTTTCCATGTCCGTATCTGTCTCTACCTCTCTCTCTCTCCATTCATATACACACACCCACTCCCACATATAAATACAGATTTACGTATGTGTGCATGTGTTGTTAAGGCAGAGAGAAGTTGGAAAGAGGTGGATAGATTTGAGTGGTGTCCAGAAAGTAAAACTAATGGGCACTGCCGGTAGTTGAGCTATTGTGTGTGAGAAGCAAGAGTTTTAAGGATGACGTCTAGCTTTTGGCTTACTTGGCTAGATTCATGGTAGTATCATTTGCTGAAATAAGGAGAAGGTTCAGGAAAGGACTGAGTATGAGGGGGAAAGAATGTTAGTTCAGTTTTAAATTAAATATATTGAGTTTGAGGTGCCTTTAAAACATTGATGGGAAGTCATATTGAACGTACCAGTCTGCAGCTGAGAGGGCTGAAGAGGGACATTTGGGAGTCATCAGCAAATGGCCAGTAACTGAAGCTGTGGAAATGGATGAGATTACTGAACCTTTGGAGAATAAATCAATGCCTGGGTTTAGGAGAATGAATCTGCAAAAAGAGAACAAAAGGGAAAAACCTGGGAGCTCTTGGAAAACTAGGAGAGTGTGAGGTTCCAGAAGCAAATGGGAGTACAAAAAATGGGTGATTGAGATGTCAAGTAAAATGAAGATTAAAATCCTGTCCATTGGATTTAGCGAAAGAAGGGGACCATTGGTGATCTTTGCAAGAGTTTCATTTTCTTAATGCATAGCCCTGATATTTCTTCACCCAAAAATCCTTCTTTGACACCTCAATTCATACTAAACAAAGTCTATACTTTTTCCCTTGTTATTTAACTCCTTTCATGCTTTAATTGAAACCTAATTCTAAAGCCTCATATCACCCAGCTGTTGAATATGTACCTGAAACTTGAACCAAACTGGCTACCTTGGCGTTCCTTACACAGTTCTTTTCCTGTATTCTCTTTCCCTATGCTCCTTCCTTCACCATTAATGAAATCTTATAGGTCCTTGGAGACCCACACCAAACAGCACCCTGTTCATGTGTCCTCCCCTGGTCACTGCCCACCCAGTGGGCTCTAAAGTCTGTACTTCTGAATATTTTCTTTTCACATTTCGGATGATATGTATCACAAATGATCTCACATTTTAATTAGTTTGCACTTGATTTTTCTTACTAAGTTATGAGCTCCTTAAGATTAGAGACTTGTTTTACTAACATTATGGCTTCCAAAGCATCTAATATTTTCTGAATAAATGAACAAAATTTTAGAAACACACTTCATGGAACACTTAGCATAGTGTCAGTCACTGTGCTAAGTACCTGAAGGTGTTATTTCAGTTTCATTGTATCCTTATAATAACTGTATGAAGTAGTTTTCATTTTAGAGATGTGAAAACTGTGGTTTACAGGGGTGTATTTTTCACATGTATCTTTGGGCTAGGGTTTATTAATTTTATTTAAAGGTTAGGGTCTAAAAAGGAAGTATGTATATGTATATATGCATGCACTATGTACACACATTAATAAAAATTTTAAATAGCCATAAACTGATTTAAAAATAAAAGTTGTTGAAATTTACCATAAATAGAATAGAAATAAATAGCTTTAGAGGATTTCTTGATATATCGTAGTTGACTTTTCCCTTGCTATGACTTAATTAAAATTCCTGTGAAACTGTCTAGAAATTGAGATAATGAATGAAAGCATATCAATTCATTCTTCATTTTCCTCACTCTTCCCTATAACACTGCCTTATACAATTGTTTGGTCTGAATGGTGATGGAAGGAAAATACACTAGAGTTTATTAACGGCTATAAAGGACTGAATCTTCCATTTGCCTACTAGAACATTTACTACCACTTTTTTCTTCTGTTTTTTTTTTTTTCCTTCGGTTCATATTAGTGTTTATCCTGTGTAAGGTGGTGTTGTGCTTAATGCCAGAAAAATACTAAGATATGTCTTTTTTTTTTTTTTCAGACAGGGTCTCACTCTGTTGCCTAGGCTGGAGTGCAGTGATGTGATCGTAGCTCACTGCAACCTCAAACTCCTGGGCTCAAGCGATCCTCCTGCCTCAGTCTCCCAATAAGCTGGGACTACAGGAATGTGCCACCATGGCTGGCTAATTTTTCCTATTTTTGCTAGAGATAAGGTCTCGCTATGTTGCCCAGGCTGGTCTTGAACTCCTGGGCCCAAGGGATGCCTCCCCACCCAACCCCCCCTCAGCCTCCCGAAGTGCTAGGATTACAGGTGTGAGCCACTGTGCCTGGCCCTAAGATGTGTCTTAAGGAGCTTACAGTCTGGTGTAGAAAACAGCCATGCAGACAACTGCAATTCAAGGTTTAACATAATAAGTATAAGAAATATGCTGTGGGTGTACCTGAAAAGGAAATCATTAATTCTGAGAGGAGGTGGAGGCTAAATTAGAGTGGACTTCTTGAAAGTAGTAGTAGTGTATAAAAATCTTTACAAAATAAATGATCTACATTGAGATCTAAAAGAATAATGGTTTTTCTTTTGTTTTCTTAATAGACGAAGAATGCTGTTCAAGCTTTGATTGATGAGCACCAAAGAATACCAGGAAACATTATGAGTGCATTGTTAGAACGTTTCCATAAAAAACAAAAGGTCAATTAGAAGGTGATTTAATACATTTATATTAATGTGTTTGCATCTAAGGTTCCTATCTTCTAAGTTTTGTAGGTCCTATGATTAGTATTTTTTTAAAAAATCATGTTATTAATCATCTTTCATAGAACTCATTTGTTTTAAAATTGTCAATTTTGTTTTTGCAATCGTGTCAAATAATAACTCATGCCTAATCATTCAGAAAATGATCATATTTTATTTATAAATTCCTAATAATGTATGATAAAGATATAGATACATAAAGTTAAGTTTTTTAATAATGGCAGATTAGGTTAAACAAACATTCCTGAATAATGTAGCTAACTTCTGTATCTGTTACACTGAGCTAATTTTAGAAGATGGCTTAAGGTAGAGTTTAGTGTGATCACTTAAGTTAGAAAAACATGCTTTTATCTCATGTTACCTCATTCCCTTCATGGTTTTGGGCAAGTCATGTAATGTTTTTGTGCCTCAATAATTCACTTTTTAAAAACATGATAGTACTGTGGTGAGGAATATTATTTTTAAGTTCTTTATATTTGCTGTGATAACTGCTGAGTAGAAATTACAATGGAATTAATTAAACCATAAGAAAATTCTTTAGGAGTTATGTATATATTTTGTTCATCAGATGTTTAAATTATTCCTTCATGTATGATGTCCAGGGGCCAAGTACAGTGAAAAAGATGTACCGTTTTCAAATTGAATTTTTAAAAAATTAGGAAAAGTAAAATTTCTAATTGTTACTTTTAGTATTTATTATATTTTTAATGAGACCCTGTAAACGAACAGTATAGGGTGTGCTGTGCATTGTCAGCCCTATGATACGGTATTTTATACTGTTGGGTTAAAAATCACTGTCCTCTGCATTTCACGAGTTAGAAGCTGATTATAAGCTGAGGAAAGCAGAGCTCTCTGCTGTTGCTCAATATCATGGCTTATCCAGTTTGAAATTGCAACCAGAGAAATGTTTTTTTGTTTCAATAAAAATATACTTGAACGATGAATTTATGTGAACACAAAGCCCTCTGAAAATTAATGGTTTTTAATTTGTTGTCTTGAAAACTGAATTTAAGGAGTATTTAAACAGAAAAGTGTCAGAAATCAAATGCAGTATCTCTCTCTCCCTTTTTTAAATGTTAAATTACTTGGGTTTTTGTATAGATTTTTGTATTACAAGTGTGTATTTATGATATATGTAATGTATATAAAATTAAACAACATAAAAATAAAGCTGAATTGCAATTCATTTTCGAAATTGCATATGTGACTTTTTTTATCATTTTAAACTGATTTTTATTGTTTTATTCTTGAGAGCTTATTTGGAGGTTCTAGCAGGGAAACACAGCTACTCGTATACCCTTGACCGAGGACCGGTCCTCCTCTATCGGAGAAGGTCTTCCTCTTCAACAGAGTGTGCAGCTCAGGAGGGACGCACATGGAGCGGTGAGGGAGGACGGGGACACCTGCCTAGCCAGCCAGATCAGCCAAATCAACCCTGGCGATCCATGTGGTGACAGATGTCGCCGCCAGATCCTATCGTTTTGTTCTTTACATGTTTCTCACCCGCAATCATATTCTTTTATTTCAGCCACAATGGATAAACCTTACTTTCTAATGTAATAAGTACATTTTAATTTCACTGTCAATGAAAAGAGTCAATTAATGATTATTTGCAGGGTTTTATTTCCCCTCCAGCAGTGAGCAGTGTTTTGTTCAAAATTGATAAATATTTCTAGAATGAATGAATAAAATCACAAAATGAATGAGAAAATTGTTTGGGGGCAACCATTGCATTTTAAAAACTGAAGAAAGAAAGTCATTGAATGCTCATATAGCAAAAGCTATTATTTTTACAGTATTTAAGTTTTACTGTTTTATTTAAAAGCTTTTTTGTTCCCTGATACTCAGACTAACAGGAATGCTTCCTATCTCGATTGATAAGATCTTTATCTTTGCTATTTCAATTTAAATTGCAGTTGTAAGAGTCAGGGAATACAACTAAATATAGAAATGTAAGTAATGATGGAAAGGAGGGGTGTATTAGGTCTTGACCCTTTTTGGGGAGTGTTTACAGTCAGCACCTGATGAGACACGAAGGGACTCTCTCCAGAAGCATGAACATGGCACAGCTTTATGGGAAATTTTTCATACCCATTTTTTTAAAACTTTCATTTTGAAACAATTTCAAACTTACAGAAAAGTTGCAGTGATAGTGCAAAGTACCCTCATATTCTCTTTATCCATATTCTCTTCACCGATATTGTCACATTTGTTTTATTCTCTTCCCACATCCCTTGCCCTCTGTCTCTCTGCATAGATATCTGTATTTTTTCTCCTGAATCATCTGCTAGTAAATTGCAGATACCATGTTCCTTACTGTTATCTTGACTGTGGAAGTTATCCATTTATGGAATCACAGAACTATGATCAAAAATCAGGAAATTTATTGTTGATATAATGCTAAAGCTACAGACACTATATTTAGATTTCACCAGTTAATAATATTGTCTGCATCAGTTTTTCTTCTTGATCCATCCATAGCAGAATCACACATTGCAGTTAGTTTTCCTATTTTCTTTAGTCACCTTTAATCTGGAATGATTCCTCAGCCCTTCTATTAATATGTCTTTAATGATAGTGACCTTTTTGGAGAAGAGGACTCATTTATTTTGTGGATAAGCCCTCAATTCGTTTTTGCCTGATATTTCATCATGATTTGATTTCAGGTTATGCATTATCCCAGAAACATGACACGTGGTGCTGTGTCTGTCTGCAGGGCGTCACATCAGGAGGCACACGGTGTTGGTTTGAGTCAGTAGTGGTGGTAACTTTGACCGTTTGGTTAAAACGGCATCTACCAGGTTTCTTCCCTGTGAAGTGAATAATTTTCCCTCTGTAATGAGTAAGTTTATGAACAGATACTTTGAGACTATGTACAGTCATGTGTTGCTTAACCACAGGGATATGTTGTGAGAAATACATTGTTAGGCAATTTCATTGTGCAAACATAGAGTGTACTTGCAAAAGCCTAGATGGTATAGGCTACCACACACCTCAGCTGTATGGTACAACCTATTGCTTCTAGCTGCAAACCTGTGTAATGTGTCACTGTACTGAATATTGTAGGCAATTGTAACACCATGGTAAGTATTTGTGTATCTAAATGTATCTAAACATGGAAAAGGTGCAGTAAAACTACGCTATTATAATATTATGGGATCACCATTGTATATGTGGTCTGTAGTTTAACTGAAATATTAAGTGGTACATGACTGTGTATATCTGTTCCTCATCAAACTTGCACTCACCAGCTTTAGCATCCTTTAAATTGATTCTTGCATGAATAAATTATTACTCTAGGGGGTTTAAGAGTGTGATTTTCTGACACATATTCTACATTTATTAGTTGGCATTCTATAAGAAAGAGCTTTCCAATTTCTCCCTCCACCCCTTACTTATTACAAGTATGGCCTCATGGGATTCATCTTTTATTCAAAGAGTTATGCATGCACTTTTAAGTGGTTTAAATATGAGACCCTCTGAAGCTGATAGCATTTATGAACCACTAAAAGATGTTTACAGAGGTAAGTGGGTTATGTTTTTATATTTGTGTACATGATCATTATTTTTAAAAATATATATTTGTGTTACTTTTCTTATAAAATATACGTAACATTAAATTTATCATTTTTGCCATTTTTAAGTGTATGATTCACTGGCATCAGGTACATTCACAATGTTGTGGAACCATCACCACTATCCAGTTCCAGAACTTTTTCATCATTACAGACACTCCGTACCCATTAAACAGTAACGCTCCATTCCTCCCTCTACTCAGCCCCTGCTAACCACTTTCCTACTTTCTGTCAGAATGAATTTGCCTACTCTGCGTACCCCATATAAGTGGAATCAATATTGTCCTTTTGTGTCTAGCTTATTTCACTTAGCGTTATTGTTTGGTGTCTTTTGTGACACCAAATACATCATTGCGACACCAATTCTCCAACCTTGCAGCACCAACTGGATGTCCCAAAATTCAATTCAATTCTGACACCAACTCCTCTGAGTTAGCACAGAACCCACAGGGTAAGGGTGCGGTCCCACAGGGTCGGACACACCTCCTCATACTCCCTCCCTTTTGGAGTTTAGATACAACAATTAACCAGCATTAATGTTAAAACAGATCATAAGACTGACAAAAGAGACTCTTTGTGACATTAAGATACTGAATTATTAACAGGACCTAAGGCCACGCAGTGAAAAGTTTAAATCACCTGCAGGCCATCAAGTTGCTGAACAGATCTCTTGAGTATATTGGGGCTTGTCTCTGATTAACAGACTTCCTTACCTTAACTTAAAATAGACCAAGCCTTTAGACGAAGCTTTATTTCTTTACCCAATTACAAATCAAAGAATCTTTGAACCCACCTGTAACCTGTGAGCCCCCTTTCTTCAAGATGTCGCACTTTTTTGGGCCCAAACCAATGTACACCTTCCACATATTGGTTTATGATTTTACCTACAATTCCTGTCTCCCTAAAATGTGTAAAACCAAACTGTAACCTGACAGCCTCACTTGCTCAAGACTTCTTGGATGTGGCTCCCTGGGCCATGGTCACATACACTGACTCAGAATAAACCTCTTTAAACTATTTTACAGAGTTTGGGCTTCTTTCCATGAACACAAGCTACCCTATTTCTGCCTGGCCAACTACCAATTTAGTCGTTCCCATGACTTCCACTCAGGTTTGATAATTTGCTAGAACAAGTCACAGAACTCAGGAAAGTGCTATTCTTAAGTTTTATTTTAAAGGATACAACTCAGGGGAAGAGAGCAAGGTATGTGGATGGAGGTGCAGAGCTTCTGTGCCCTGTCTGGGTGCACCACCCTCTCAGCACATCAACATGTTCACCAACCCAGAAGCTTCCCCCAGATCTCATGGGGCGTGATTCATTGAATCATTGGCCATTGGTGACTGAACTCAATCTCTACCCTGTTTTCCTGCCCATGAGGCTGGGGGAGGGGCTGAAAGTTCTAATCCTCTGATTAAGTACTGTAGTTGGTTCTTCTGGGAACCAGCCCCCACCCTCAAGCTATCTAGAGGCCCACTGCTATGAGTTAGTTAACATACAAGAGACATTCCTAACTCAGCAGATTCCAAAGGGTTTAGGAACTCTGTCCCAGGAACTGGTAATAAAGACCAGTAACCTCATTATATGTATATGCCATATTTTGTTTATTCGTCTGTTTTGATGAACATTTGGGTTGTTTCTACTTTTTGGTGATTGTGAATAATGTTTCTATGAACACTGGTGTACAGGCATATGTTTGAGCCCCTGTTTTTAATTCTCTTGGGTATACACCTAGAAGTGGGATTGCTGGATCATGTGGTAATAATGTTAAGTTTAACTTTTTGAGGAACCCCTGAACTTTTCCACAAAGAGTGCACCGTTTTACATTCTTGTCAGCAATGCACAAGGGTTCCAATTTATCTACATCCGTAACTAACATTGGTTATTTTCCACTTTTTTTTATAATGGCCATCCTATGACTAGTATGAAGTAATATCTCATTGTGGTTTTAACTTGCATTTCCCTAATGATTAGTGAAGTTGAGCATCTTTTCATGTCCTTATTGGCCATTTCCATATCTTTTTTTGGAGAAATGTCTATTCAAGTCTTTTGTCTGTTTTTGAATTGGGTTTTTTGTTCATGTTGAGTTTCTGGAGTTCTTTATATATTCTGGATATTAGTCTCTTAACAGATGTATAATTTGCAAATATTTTCTCCCTTTCTGTGTGTTGTCTTTTTACTCTCTTGATAGTGTCCTTTGATGCACAAAAATTTTTAATGAGATCCAATTTAACTATTTTTCTTCCTCTTTTTTTTTGCCTTTGTTTTTGGTGTCATATCCTAGGAATCATTGCCAAATTCAAGTCATTAATATTTTCCTGTTTACTTCTAAGAGTTTTATAAGTTTTAGCTTTTGCATTTAGATCTTTGATTCATTTAACTAATTTTTGCATACAATGTAAGGTAAAGGTCCAACTTCATTATTTTGCAGACAAATATCCAGTTTTCCCAGCACCATTTGTTGAAAAGACTATCTTATCCCCCATTGAATGGTCTTGGCATCCTTGTTGAAAATCAACTGACCATATATGCAAGGGTTTATTTCTGGGCTCCCTATTCTATTCCATTGGTCTGTATGTTCTTATGCCAATAGCACACTGTTTTGATTACTGTAGCTTTGTAGTAACTTTTGAAATCAGGAAGTGTGACTCTTCCATCTTGTTTCCAATACTCAAACTCTTTTGTTTAAAAAAATCTTTTTTTTTCACTATTGTTTTGCCTATTTGGGGGCCCTTGAGATTCCCTATGAATTTTAGGATGAGTTTTTCTGTTTCTGCAAAAACAAATAAACAAAAAGAAAGCCATTGGGAATTTGAGAGGGATTGCATTGAATTTGTAGATTGCTTTGGATAGTCCTGTCATCTTAATACTAAATCTTCTAATCCATAAGCATGGAATATCTTTCCATTTATTTATGTCTTTAATATCTTCAAGCAAAGTTTTGTAGTTTTCAGTGTACACATCTTTCATCTCCTTGCTTAAGTCTATTTCTAAGTAGTTTATTCTTTTTGATAGTATTGTAAATAGAACTGTTTTCTTAATTTTTTTAACTGTTCATTGTTAGAAATGCAACTGATTTCTATGTGTTGATTTTGTGTTATCAACTTTGCTGAATTCATATATTAGCTGTGATAGTCTTTTTGTATGTGCAATCTATAGGTTTTCAAGTTTTAAGATCACATTACCTGTGAACAAAGATAATTTTACTTCCTCCTTTCCACATTGGATACCTTTTATTTCTTTTGTTTGCCTAATAGCACTGGTTAGAGCTTCTGATGCTATGTTGAATAGATGTGGTGAAGGCATACATCCTTGGTTTTGTATGATTATTTTTTCATATTCCAAGAGGATGCCTGTCTGCATGAATGTAACTGAAAGAATAGATGTGAACCTATAAATCTCTTCCATATGGCACATATTGACTTCTACATATCAGCTGGTTGTGGTAGTAAGGTAATTTTGGCATTCTGGGTGGCTTTATCATATTATTTTAGATTTCAATTCAGTATCTGTGAAACAGTTTTTCTTCTTGATCATCTCATTTAATTCACTCGAACAGCTATTTGCTTATCCTATTATTACCTCTTCTCTAATATGAGATGGGTACTTGATGGATTCTTTTAACCTGGAAATTTATGTATTTTATTTTTAAGTGATTTTTCTTTCTGTTTTGTTTTTAGTCTTTAAATGTTTAAATTTTGAAAATATAATTTATCCCAAAGTGACTATAATATATAGGTACATATGGCTGTAATTTTTATTTCTTTTAATGTTTTTGTCAGGTTTTTGTATTGAGATTATTTTGGATAAAACTCATAAAAATGAGCTTTTCTATACTCTGGAAGAATTTCTGTAGTATTGTGTTTCTTCCTTAAACAAATAGAAGAATTTTCCATTGAGGCCATCTGGTCTTGGAGTTTTCTTTGTTTAAGGTTTTTACTTACAAGTTTACTTTCTGTAATTTGGGTTTTCTGTAGATGGGGTTTTCTTCTTGGTACGGTTTTTCTATTACTTCTTGGTAAGTTTTGGTAAGATGTTAATCTAGAAATTTGTCAATTTCCCTAAAATTGTCATGAAATTGTTCATATTATCTTGTAGAATTTGTAGTGATGTTCCTTCCTTTCATTCCTAATATTAGTAATTTGTGCCTTCTCATTCTTTTTAAATGTCTTTCTCTCCCTCTCTCTCTGCCTTCATACCATAGAACAGGGGTTGTCAAGCTTTTTCTGTAAATGTGGCTTTTTACAGTTACTGTATTAGGTGTTGTGGGCTACAAACTAATCCTAACTGAAACAGCAAAGTTCAAAATATGTAAATTGATTGATTGCCTGTTTATTCGCTTTTTAAGTTTTTAATCAGTAGATTGTTTTTAAGTGTATATACTCAAGCATTGCTATATGTCAACGGTCAAAAAGCTGTAAAGAGACAGAGAGAAAATATTTTAGGCTTCGCAGGCCACAGAGTCTCTATTGTGACTACTCAACTCTGCCATTATATTGTGCAAATAGCCATAGACAATATGTAGACAAATAAGCATGACTATGTCCTGATAAAACTATAGACAATGAAATTTGAATTTCATGTGCCACAAAGTCTTCTTCTTCTGATCCCCACCCCCCGCCAACAATTAAAAATGTAAAAACAATTCTTAATTTGTGGACCATACAAAAACAGGTGTTCAAAAGAGGTGTTGGGCTGGGTTTGATTGTAGTTTGCCAATCCTTGCTATTGAGAATTTAGTTTCATTGTTCTTTTCAGTCTTCTTTTTTTGTTGTTGTTTTTCTTCCTATTTATGTTTTTTTTTTTCCTTCAGGAGTTTCTGCTTTATCTATTATTTCCTTTTTTCTACTTTCTTTCTTTATTTTTTTTCAGAGACAGAGTCTTGCTCTGTCACCCAAGCCGGAGTGCAGTCGCTGGATCATAGCTCACTGCAACCTAGAACACCTGGGCTCAAGCCATCCTCCCACCTCAGCCTCCTGAGTATCTGGGAATACAGGTGCATGCCAGCACACCCAGCTAATTTTTATTTTGTAGAGATGGGGGTCTTGCTATGTTGCCCAGGCTGGTCTCAACCTCCTGGGCTCAAGCAATCCTCCTGCCTTGGCCTCCCAAAGTGCTGGGATTACAGGCATGAGCCACCACACCTGACCCTGCTTTCTTTATGATTAATTAGTTTTTATAACTTCTTGAGGTGGACATTTGGACTCTTGATATTTCAGTCTTTCTTCTTTTCTAATACATGCACTTAAAGTCATACATTTATTTCTAAGCTCTGCTTTAAATGTATCTCACAAATTTTATGTCATTTTTAAAATGATTCAATTAAAAAATCTAATTTTTGTGATGTTTTCTGCTTTATTTCCTGGAGTATTTTGTATTGCTTAATTTCCAGACATTTAAGAATTTTCTGAGTTTTTTTTTAAAGGTGAGGTCTTACTCTGTTGCCCAGGCTGGATTTGAACTTCTGGGCTCAAGTGATCCTCCCACCTCAGCCTCCTGAATAGCTGGGACTACTGCACATACCACTGCCTGGCTAATTTGTTTTTGTTTGTTTCTTTGTTTGTTTGTTTGTTTGTTTTAGTTGATTTCTACCTTAATTCCACTGTGATCAGTGAACATACTTGAATGGTTTCGATCATTTGATATGTGCTTTAGGGTTCAGCACATAGCCAATATTTGGCAAATGTTCCATGGGCACTTAGACATAATTTTAACTCTTTCAATCTTGAATGAAGTGTTCTATATATGTCTATATTTGGTTTTATATATGTCATTATATTATAACTTTGTTCATTGTGCTGTTTAAATTTCCTGTATCTGTTAGTGGGTTTAACTCTCATTTTAGCTCCATTTTTGCTTTATATATTTGGAAGCTATGTTTTTAAGTGCATACACATTGAGAATGTGTATACCTTCCTGATTAATTGATCCTTTTTATCGGTATTAAATATCACTCATTATCTCTAGCAATATTTCTTACCTTCAAATTGACTTTGCTGTTAGTATAGCTACACCAGCTTTCTTTGGGTTTGTGTTCACTTTCTTTTTTCATTCTTTAACATTCAACTTATCTTTACTCTTATGTTTACACTGTGTTACTTGCAAGCAATATATTAGTAGTTAGGTTTTATTTTACAGGTCTGTCTGACAATCCTGTCTTTTTTTGCTAACTAATATATTTCATTTCATCCATTTAAATTTAAAATAATTACTGATACATTTGGGCTTATGTGTGTAGATTTACTTTTTTCCTTTAAGTTTTCCTTTCTGTTTTATATGTTTTCGTTTCTTCTCTCTTGACTTCTTTTGGACTGATCAAGTATTTTTAAAAGTCTATTTCTGCTCTTTTTCTTTTCTGTCCATTATCTTCTTCCAGAAAGCAGTAGACATAGGTTAGACCTTCTCATTTTTCCCTCCATGCCCCTTAATTTTCCTTTTATATTTTCCATTTTTTTTCTCTATGCTTCATTCTCAGCAGTTTCTTCTGATATGTAATCCAGTTCACTAACTTTGGTTTCAGCATTGTCTATTCTGCTATTTAACACATCTATTGAGTTTACAATTTCAATATTACATTTAGCTTTTATATTTCTATAAACTTTTTTGCTTTTTTCAGAAAAATTCTGTTTGATCAGAATTTATAGCCTCTTGTTTCTATATCACATTTTAAAGCCTCTTTCTAATTATTAGATGCATTTTATTTATTGAATTTAATATGCTGAGAACCTCCAAATCTGAAGATTTTGAACATCTGATGCTACTGTGAGTTCTGTCTCACTGTTCTAACTCAGCACTTTTTTTTTTTAACTGTAACCAATCAAATATTTTCTTTTCTTTGTTTTTATTTCAGCATATTATGGGGGTACAGATGTTTAGGTTACGTATGTTGCCCTTACCCCCCTTCCCCTGCCAAGTCAGAGCTTCAAGCGTGTCCATCCCCCGGATAGTGCACACTCATTATGTATGCATATACCCGTCCCCTCCTTCCCCTTCCCCCCTCCCCCTTGCCTGACATCCAATAAATGTCATTCTTATATGTGCACTTAGGTGTTGATCAGTGAAACCAATTTGCTGGTGAGTACATGTGGTGCTTATTTTTCCATTCTTGGGATACTTCACTTACTAGAATGGGTTCCAGCTCTATCCAGGAGAATACAAGAGGTGCTATATCACCATTGTTTCTTATAGCTGAATAGTACTCCATGGTATACATATACCACATTTTATTAATTCACTCATGTATTGGTGGACACTTGGGTTGTTTCCACATCTTTGCAATTGTGAATTGTGCTGCTATGAACATTCGAGTGCAGGTGTCTTTTTTATAGTGACTTTTGTTCTTTTGGGTAGATGCCCAGTAATGGGATTGTTGGATCAAATGGTAGTTCTACTTGTATCTCTTTAAGGTATCTCCATATTGCTTTCCACAGAGGTTGTACTAGTTTGCAGTCCCACCAGCAGTGTATGAGTGTTCCTGTCTCTCCGCATCCGCGCCAACATTTATTGTTTTGGGACTTTTTGATAAAGGCCAGTGTCACTGGAGATAAGTAATATCTCATTGTGGTTTTGATTTGCATTTTCCTGATGATTAGAGATGTTGAGCATCTTTTCATATGTTTGTAGGCCGTTATTCTGTCTTCTTTTGAAAAGTTTCTGTTCATGTCCTTTGCCCACTTTTTCATAGGGTTGTTTGATTTTTTTCTTGCTGATTTTCCTGAGTTCTAAGTAGATTCTAGTTATCAGCCCTTTATCGGATGTGTAGCATGTGAAAATTTTCTCCCATTCTGTAGGTTGTCTGTTTGCTCTCGTGACAGTTTCTTTGGCTGTGCAGCTTTTTAATTTGATCAGGTCCCATTTATTTATTTTGGTTGTTGCTGTGATTGCCTTTGGGGTCTTCTTCATAAATTCTTTGCCTAGGCCAATGTCTATAAGGATTTTTCCAATATTTTTTTCTAGAATTCTAATCGTTTCACATCTTAGATTTAAGTCTGTTACCCACCGTGAGTTGATTTTTGTGAGAGGTGAAAGGTGTGGATCCTGATTCAGTCTTCTACATGTGGCTATCCGGTTTTCCCAGCACCATTGATTGAATAAGGATTCTTTTCCCCAGTGTATGTTTTTGTCTGCTTTGTCAAAGATTAGATGGCTATATGAGGATGGTTTTATATCTGGGTTCTCAGTTCTGTTCCACTGGTCAATGTCCCTGTTCTTGTGCCAGTACCAACTGTTCTCATTACAATAGCCTTGTTAACTAAGCACTTCTTAACCACACATTTACCCAAGTCTGGAGACGTTTTTGGTTGTTATAGCTGGGGAGTAGGGGAGGGTAGTACTAATACCTATTTGGTGTAGGCCAAGGGTGCTAGTAAACATTCTACAAGGCACAGCACAACACAATACCTTATCCTGCCCAATAATGCCCAGGTTGAGAAACTCATGATGCTTTGTTTTTTTTTTTTTTCAGTGATTTTTTTGCTTTCGAATGTGAGCTTATTTATCTTGGAACTTTGTCTATGGGTATTCTGATAGGTCTAGTTTAAGTTTGTTTTCCTCCATAAATGATTAGCTTTTACCAATTGCCTGAGGACACTACCATCCTGGAATATCTTAAGTTAATTTCTTAGCCTGAGGCTCTTTTTGGGCCACATGTAATGTGTCAATTTGCTCCATCTCCCTCCCCAACCCAACCAAACCAAACAAAAACCTTATTTGTGGTTACATAGCCTAAGAGAATTTCCCTTCGCCTTCCAGCATCAACCAGACAAGAAGGTTCCCTTCTGCATGACGCATTATGTGAGGGTCTCTGCCCTCTGGAGTTGCAGCTTTATGGAGAAAGCTCTTTCTCACTTTGGGAGGCTTCTGAGTTTTATCCTGTATCCTGCACAGTGATGAAAAAAGAAACTAGTGCGTGAGACTTTGATAAGGAACAGATATACACATAGTCTCAAAGTATCTCTCCATAAAGTACTTATTCATTAAAAAGGGAGAAATAGGTACTTTACAGGGAAGAATGGTGGAAGCCATCTTAACTAAGCAACCAAAGTTACCACACCACTGATGACACAAACGATCATTCTGTGCCTCCTGATGTGGTGTTCGGGAAAGAACACAGAATCGTTTATGTCATATTTCTGCCAAAGAAGGCTAATCTGCATTTTTGTATAAAAGTGAAGATGATTATGCACAGAATTGTTAAAAATGATTTTGGAGTTTATCTCCTCATAAAATTTTAAGGTTGTAAAGTTGACATTCTGCTTTTAATTCACCCTTATAAGTTGTAAATGTTTTGCAAATATGCTTTTTCTTGAAAGATTGATTTCTTAGTAGGTTATCATAGGTAAGTCCATTACCCAAAGGTTACTTTGTTTAATGTCATAATACTAGTACACTAAATATAATGATTAGACCCTTGATATAATTTAATCTTTAGTTTACATTATTTATAAACATTTTTGACTCAAATTATATAAAAGTTTTTCCTTAAATTATCTTGTGGATGTGCTCTCTCTTAATATTCTCATTAGCTGTCAATGATTTGATTTCCTCATTTATTTAACCATTTTAAAGTTCTTTATAATAGTTTTTATTCATAAATCAAGTGCTTTTACTCTTATAATAAAAATATACACTTATATATCTACACACAGTACACTTAAAAAATTTCTATCCTGGTAAAATACTTATCAATATTTGAAAGCAATTGTTTGGATATTAATAATATCTGAATCCAAAACCCATTGGTAGCATCTTCTAAAGGTAAACATTTACACACTGCCTGAAACCAGAAATAAGGGCTTATGTCCTCCAAAGTGTGTGTTCATAGGAGCTTTAGTCATAAAATCCCCAAACTGTCTATCAATAGTAGTGGCTATCAATAGTAGAATGGATAAATTATAATATACTTACACAATAGAGCATTGGAAAAAAATAAACTATTGCTATATGCACCAACACAGACTTATTGGTAAGTGAAAGAAATCAGACATGAAAGACTAAAAATTGTATGAGCCATTTGTGTGAAAGTCAAGAGTAAAAAAAACCAACCTATAGTGACAGATATAAGAGTAATGGTTACCTTTGGGGTTTATTGTGTGAAAGAAAATGGATATAGCCTTCCGGGATGTTGAAAATATTCCCTACATTGATTTGGGTAAAAAAAGATCTATATATATCTTAAAAATTATTATGCTGTGCAATTAAGATCTTATATATTTTATTGTATGTAAACTATACCATACCTCAAATTAAAAAATTTTTAAAAATCAGAATGTCTTTTTTATTGCTGATGCTATTATGCAGATTAGGTTTTAATCTGAAATATCACATTTTGTTGATCACACATGAATTCAAGAGATGACAGATAGGTGTTCAGCTATTCATTCTTCTAAAGGTTCAAGATAAAATTAAATGTTGGATTTTGGCCAAATGCTAAGACATTAGCATAAGAATAGTAAAACAAAGCTATGGGAAAGAATAGGAAGATCAGAGAAAGATGTATGGATATGTGGGAACTCAAAGTACAATAAAAAATACCATGGGGGGAAAAATTATTTGTAATTATGTTGAGGAAACAGGCAGAAATATGAAGAAAACAAAAACTGATCCCTACCTCACATCACTTACAAAGGTGAACTCAATATGGATTATGGAGCTAACTGTGAATGGTGAAAGTATAAATAGTTAATAAAAGAAATGTTAACAGCATTTCGTGACCTAGAGATGAGAAGGAACTTCTTAAACAAAACCTCAAAAGTATAAACACAGGACAATAAAAAAGGATGGATTTGCTCACATTAGAATTAAGGATAAAGTTAACAGCTTGGAGGAAATTATTTACAATATCTGAAATTGACAAAGTACCAATATCTATACATAGGAGGAACGTCTATAAATTGACACAGAAGAAAAATACAGGAACCACAGAAAAATAGGAGAAAAGGCAATTTAGAGAAGAGGAAACCCGAAAGGCCAAAAGCTTATGAAAAGATGCTCAAATTTTCTAGTTAACCCCAAAGATGCAAATTGAAACAATAATGATATATTATTTTAGGCTGGCAAAAATTAGAGAAGTGGAGAATGTGAAGGATTGTAGTGACGTGGAATACAGGAACCCTCAGGTACTCTCGGGCTCAAGGGGTGATTTAGGAGTTCTGCAGAGCAACTTGTCAGTACCTAGTTGTATTAAGAATATGCATTCCCAGTGATCCAGTGGCTTCAGTTTGGGACATATACTCCAAAAACTTCCCACATAGTCTGCAGGGGCACACGGAGGAGGTTCATCACAGCATTGCTTGCGGTAGGGCAGAGTTGATGCTAACCTGACTGTCCAGGGTCTGAAAACATGGACGCCTGCATGGAGTATGCCAAAAACAGTTGGAAGAAACTGGCTAAATGTAAACAAAGCAGTATGAACAGACCTTAAAAACATTGTGCTGAGCAAAAAATACAGTAAGGAACATAATGAGTTATGCCATGTATGCATTCCAAAATAGTACGTATTTTGTGAAAACATACAAAATAAAAGGATACACATTGAACACACTGGAATGGTTGGTCATTTATGTCAAGTGAGGGCTGGGGATTGGGGAGCAGTCTCACCATCTGGAGTGTAAATTTTTAATTAACCCCCAACTTTCACAACATGTCTCTCCTTCCCCTTTTGCTGTGTTAAGTGCCCAGCCGACGGCCTCCCTGATTCACTTTCCCTAGGACGTGAGCCTCATTTTTCCTTCCCAGGACTTTGATGAATCTTGCTCTCTGGCCACATTCCTAAACCCCACTTTCTAAGCACTTGGAGTCCTCATCCTAACCTTTCAGGTTTCTGACATGGGACTCAGCTTGCTGTTTGTCGGCATCATCTCTGGGCACTTAAGGCTGTTCTCCCTGCTGCTCCATTATCCTCTTTTCGCCAAACTTGTGGGCATAGCATTTCCACTGACATCTTCCATTCTCTTTGACTTCCTTTCCATACTTAAAAAAACATTTTGTTACTGTCATTTTCCTGGAGTTTTAGGAGGGAGCAAGGATTATAAATTAATCTGTTGGGTTTCAGTGCAGTGGAGTCTAGAAACTCATCCTTTGGAAAGATATTTTTCCATTCATGCTTTTCAGGGGATACGGGATTCCCAAAAGCGCTCTCTAACTTTCCAACATTATTATGAAATCTTAACAAAGAGCATAGTAATATCAAGTCATGTGTGGGGAATTGTAGCTTAATTTCTCTTTAATTTTTCTGAGTTTTGACAAAGCAGGTAGGAGACGCTGAGAACCTGGATGTAGACTGCGGTGAGTGCAGAATGGAGAGAGCGCACGGGAGGGACTAAGCAGGTGGAAATCACAGAACGAATGGCAGAGGATGACTCTAGACGGCTCTCACACCTACCATTTGTACAAAAAGACATCAGAGGAGGAGGAACTGATAAGAGTGTTTTAAAATGTAGTTTTGTTACTATTCAAGAGTGATTAGGTCAACAGTTCAAGAAGAGAGTTTTCTACTCCTAGATCCCAAGAGGTGGGAGGATGCCACACCAGGGAGGCCACCTGGAGAAGGACCAGGTCAGTCAGGGAGCAGAAGGAGGGTGGAGTGGGGAACTGTGGGCGACAGCCTTTATTGTGGTTTCCTTTTTCTTTGCTTTTCCAGTCAGGGTCTTGCTCTGTTGCCCAGGCTAGAGTACAGTGGCATTATCATAGCTCACAGCAACCTCAAACTCCTGAGCTCAAGCGATCCTCCTGCCTCAGCCTCTGGAGTTGTTGGGACTACAGGCATACACCACCATGCCCAGCCAAGTTTTTTAAAAATTTTTGTAGAGATGGGGGTCTTGCTATTGCCCAGGTTGGTCTTGAACTCTTGGGCTCAAGCAATCCTCCTGCCTTGGCCTCCCACAGTGCTAGGATTACAGGCGTGAGCCACTACACCTGGCCCTTCATTATGGTTTTTCAAGAGAAGGAACAGGGGTGGCAGCGTAAGCAGGTTTGGGATTGGCTGGTTTGAATAATTTTAGCAGGTTCTGGAGCATAGGGCTGTCTCTAGTTGCCTTGTGGCTGGCCCTGGGGTGATTGGGGCTGGGGGATAGTGGCCCTGAGTAAGAGCCTGAGAGATGAGGTGGGGGGTGTGGATTGATTGGTTTGTATTTGGAAGGTGTGCTCCAGGGCGAGTTGTTGGTGAACACATTGACTGCCATGTGAGTTGTATTTAACTCAGGCTAGTTTTGAGCCCTGGACCTCAAGAAGCAAAACCCTGCAGTTGGTTCATGAAAATCTTACTTGTTGATGTTCTAATTGTTGCAATTAATATCGACAATTTAATTCTAAAAACGTGGATCGTGTTGCATATAACTCATGCACAGAAAACTACAAAAACTAACAACTTAGAAAGGGTAGTTTTGTTTTAATAAAACACTGTGACCCCAGGGAAAAATTGTTTTTTCTGGTGTGGCAGTCAATGTGTTAATTCCAGGATTTAGCTGACTGTGGGAGAGGCAATGCCTCCAGGGTTAGCAAGACCCCTAGATGTCAAAGCATGAAAATACAGAAAATAAAAAGACATGGTTAATACAGAGGGGAGGATGTGAGCCCACATGCACGTGCTGAGTTCCAGGTGTCTGTGAGCCTCCAAGAGGAGATGTCTATAGCATCAGCTTAGGAGAGGTCTACTCTGGAGACTTAAATTTGGGGATCAGTTTAGACGAGATAGTGACGACTGTGGGTTTGCATGAGATTACTGACGGAGAGAGTGCAGGAGGGGAAGAGCACAAGTGCCAGTGGTTCAGGGGCAAAAGTAGAAAGGAGATCTCAGAAAGGACACAGAGGAAGAGAAAACACGTAGGGTGGCGTGGCCGATAGCTGGCGGTGACCACACACCGTGAGGCAGGCAGTCCGGCAACCCTCTCTTCCTGAAGCAGAAAACGGCAGAGGGAAAAAGGTCAGGAGAGTAACTAGGATATTTCTGTCATGGCTCAAACCTATGTAAGTGCAACCTTTTAATAGTCCTTGCGCCTTTACTCTTCACTGCATTTCCCTGGGAGCCTTCCACTGCCTTCTACTTTTTTTTTTTAATGGACGTAAAGTCCACATAAATACTACTATCTTTTCCATTTTTTTTTTTCTTTTTTTTTGAGACAGAGTCTCACTCTGTTGCCCGGGCTAGAGTGAGTGCCGTGGCGTCATCCTAGCTTGCAGCAACCTCAGACTCCTGGGCTCAAGCGATCCTCCTGCCTCAGCCTCCCGAGTAGCTGGGACTACAGGCATGCGCCACCATGCCCGGCTAATTTTTTCTATATATTTTTAGTTGTCCGATTAATTTCTTTCTATTTTTAGTAGAGACGGGGTCTCGCTCTTGCTCAGGCTGGTCTTGAACTCCTGAGCTCAAACAATCTGCCCACCTCGGCCTCCCAGAGTGCTAGGATTACAGGCGTGAGCCACCGCGCCCGGCCTATCTTTTCCATTTTTAAGCTTACAGTTAAGTAGTGTCTTCTCTAAAATTTCTTCATCTTGCAGAACTGAAGCTCTATACCCATTGAAACTCTATTCCCATTCTCCCCCTGCCCCCACCAGCCTGGGGCAGCCATGGTTCTGCTTCTGCTCTTAAGAGTTTATCTTCTTTAGATATCTCGCATGAGTGGGATCACATAGTATTTGTCTTTTTATGCCTATCTTATTTCACTGATGTCCTCAGGGATCATCCATGTTGTAGCATGTGTCAGAATTTCACTCTTTTTATAGGCTGAAATCATTCCATTGTATGGAGATAGGACATTCTCCTCGTTCACTCTTCTATCCATAGATACACAGGTTGCTTTTGCCTTTCTGTGACTGTGAATAGTGCTACAATGATCGTGGGGTGCAAATATTTCTTCACGACCCTGTTTTCAATTCTTTTGGGTATACGCAGAAGTGGCATTGAGGGACTACAGAAATTCTATGTTTAATTATTTTAGGATCCTCCACATCGTTTCTTCCTGCCCTTCTACTTTTGTGAAATAGTTTGACCAGAGAAGATATTTCAGATGGTAAAAACTGTTAAAAGACAAAATTAGAATAAATCCAGTCTTGCAGATCTTAATTGGCTTTAATTGTAATTCTAGAACTGGGCAGCAGTTTAGGCCAAAAATAGTTCAGAATGCTCCACCCCACCGTAAGTGGGGATTATATTTATAGCCGGAAAAAGGAAGTGACATACAGAAAATGACGCGAGTCACAGAGACAGCTCGATGGGTTACGGTTGCTGTGGCTCCGAGCTTGTCTTGTGCGCAGTTCGCACAGCTGGTCCTTGGCTGAGCCCAGCCGTCTGTTACCAAGGCTGGCTCCTGAGTTAGGCGCTCCGTCGGTTTACACGCTAAGTTAGGTCGCAGTTCGGTAGTACAGAGAAGCCTTTACACCGAACTTAATTCAATTTAACACACCAAAATGTTTTGATTTGTTTCCAGAGGACTTAAAGTGACCTTGGTAATGGGAAGGTACCAGGGGATTAAAAGCGAAGGAAACAGTCGAGCAGAATGACGTGGGGACGGAGAGGAAAAAGTGAGACAGCGGACACCGGAGGGATCAAGTGGAGATTCCATTCTGAGACTAAGACCGCGTGCCTGCGCTTTGCGGGAGCAACACACTCAGTGCAGTAACTGAGAGTCTTCAAAAAAAACCCGCACTTGCCACACTCATGAGCCTTCAACATCATGAACATCACAGAATCGAAAACACGGAATTTTGGAATCTGAGCAGGGCCTTCACATCCCCCAACCTCCGTCCCTACCTTACAGATGAGAAAACACGTTTTTTAATAACTCGTTTCTTTAACTGTTGGGGGCGCTATGGGGGGCGATCTGTAAAGCAGAGGCGGAGCGGGGCAAGGGGGTCCTCTAGAGGAAACTGGTGGGGCTGGTTCCCAGAGCCGTGTCCGGCGCAGCTCACCCTCCGCGGACCACAGCTGGCCTCTCTCCTGTCCTCTCCGCCCCTCCCGCGGGCGCGGTGACGTTCCATTTGGCACCTGAAACCCACCCGTCCCGCGGACGGCGGGCGCTGCCCCGTGCCCGCCTGGCTCCCCTGGGCCCTGCCCGCTCACCTCTGGTCACGCCGAGGCTTGACCAGCTCCGGACACGCGCAGGCGGGGCCGCCTGGCTTTCCTGTCCCGCCTGCCAGAGCCCTGCCCCCGTCCTCACTGCCGGCTTCCGCCACCGCCCAGACGGGGCTCCTGGGGGAGGGCGTGGCTCTGGCAAGATATTTGTCCGGGGACCTCCGTTTGCAGCCAAGTTGAAATCTTAGATTTGCTAAGATTTTTTTAATCTTAGATTTAACCTGAATTTGGTAGTATACGACAAAAAGAGTTGAATTGTTCAACCTAGGGCTGGAAGAATATCGTACGTGCTTGTTGATTGACTGATCGATTTGTGTGTGTGCTTTCCCCTGAGGAACACAGGGATCAGAACCTCCGGACGAAGACTAACGTTCATGTTTCAGAAATAATGAAGTGTTTCCATCCCCCGCCTTCTTTAAAGACATATCTAATACTAGATGTTCTTCTTTGTTATGTATACAACATTTCTGGAAAAATACGTGAAAGATATTGTCAGTGGCTACTTTTGGGGAGTGGAAATGGTGAGAGAGAAACTTTTACCTTTTTCTTTACACCCTCTGTACTGTTTGAATTTGTCACAATGTATTTATTTTATAATAAAGGAAAACAAGAATGCCCAATATTCAATTTTAAGGTGCTAGGGTTCTCTAGAAGTAAATCCTGTCCATCTCCTCAAAATTTTAGTAAGGCCACTAAAAGGCCTGTGTGAATGGGAATTGGGGTGGGGCGTACATGGGAAGGTGTTTGTTTTTCTGGGGAAGTCTAGCTGGGATTTATGTCTAGCTGGGTTAGGGGCAGAGCCCAGAGTGTGCATGGGGCCTTGTAGGCAATTCTTTTTTAAAATTTTTATTTTAAGAGACCGGGATCTCACTATGTTGCCCAGGCTGGCCTTGAACTCCTGGGCTCAACCGACCCTTCTTCAGCCTTCTGAGTAGCTGGAACCACAGGTGCATTTTAAGCATTTTTTTTTTGGAGGGGGACCTGGACTCTAAGCAATTCTTGAACTGAACACATTCAGCAGAAGCTAGAGTCTGCGGACCATGATACCGAGTAAATGTTAGCTCCTGGGCATGTGTAGAATTCTGTCTGACTCAACTTTCCCAGCACCTCTGCAAGGTAAATATTATAGCATCTCCATTTTACAGATCAGGAAACTGAAGCTTGGAGTTCATACAAGTCGCTAAAGACCACACAAGGGGAAAAGAGCAGGCTTGGGATTTAAACCTGCTGAGTCCTCACACTTATGACTATGTTATACCTCCGCATTCTTTATGATCGCAGTTTAATATTCTTCTCAAAATGCAGCATGTGGAGCTGATACTGCAGTACTGATATGACTGGACTGGTATTGAATACAACGATACTATGCCTTCTCTTGACCTGGGCACTCCTATTGATGCATTCGAGATTGCATTACCCACCTGACACATCTGGCCCACGTGGAGTCTATAGTCAAGATAAAAACCACAGAGCTTTTCCTAAGAACTGGTTAGAAGCCACAGGTTATCTGCATAAGGGGAATGAGAATTAATTCATTTGAGAATTGTAAACATTGTTGATCGTCAGCCTGCAGCCATTCTTTCCTTCTTCTACCCTACTTTTATTCAGGTATCCACCCCTTCTCCAGGAAGCCCGTGTGTCTCAAGGGATGCTGACTCCACTCACAATTCCAGGCGTGGCCTGATGGGTCTGAAGACAATCCCAGGTCCTTGACTCATTAATGAATAGTTTTGGCCCAGGAGATGGAAGGGGAGATGGGCCGGGGTCTTCTGGGAAAGTTCTTCCTCATTTTTCTGGGTGAACTCCTGGAAGTGACCCTTTCTCTCTCGGTCTGGACTTATCATTCACGGATGTGAGCCCAGGAACCGCTGTGGGCATGTCACCACCATCCTGGGAATAAGCCTACATCAGAGGATGCTGGGCAGCGAGATTTACAGGGAAATAAAGATAAAGCCGCTAGATTAAGTCAACCCTCAACGCCATTCTACATCTGGACTTCCAGTTATATGAGCCCATTCATTTTTCTCTTGTTTAAACCTGTTTGGGTACTCTAGGTAGGGCAATTGGTAGTGGGAAAAAAAAAAGGAAAGAAAAAAAAGAAAAGAAACCTGTTTGGGTTGAGTTCTTTTTCCTTCTTTACTTGCAATCCTCATGTCCCGACTAACGTGGGTGTCAAATGAGATAACACGCAGTTGTTACGTATCGGTTTTCTTTCTCTCTCACACGGGGAAGGTAGCGTGGTGCTGTGGTCGTGTGCGCGAGGCTCACACTCCCAGGTGCTCAGATAGTCTCCCGGCTCTACCTCCTCCAAGCCCCGTGATCTTGGGCAGAATTACTAACCTCTAAGCCACAGTTCACCTCTATGAAAATCCAGGGTAATGAAAGTTCCTGTCTCACGGGTTTGCTGAGAAGATTAGTGAAGTCACCCATGTAAAGGGCTGAGCACTTTGTGCCATCTAGTTGCATAATATCTACAGCACAAGTGTAGGGCCTGGCTCACGAGAAGCACTTGGTACCAGTAAATTTCAGCTATTTTTATTCTCTTTGCTAGTGCGTGTGTGTGTGTGTGTATGTGTGTGTGTGCGTGTGTGTGTGAGTGTGCAAGTTGAGTTGGACCTATGTTAAATACTTCACCTTTATCTCGGTTTTGTCTTCTTTATTCACCCCATCATTCCCAGCTGTAATAATTTCTCTAACTCTTACCATCCAACATGCTGATATTTCTTTCTTTTTTTTGTATAATGTCTGTTTATTTATTTTAACAGCTTTGTTGAGATTGTGATATTTCCTCAAGCTTTGGTTCATCCACAGATCCGTATGTGCGTTTCCTCTTGAGCCGAATCAGAGCTATTAGCGAAAGTGTTGGGGCAGCCCCTCGGTCCTGCAAGTACAACTTTCCTGTGAGTGTTGTTTCGACCCTAGCTGACTTCAGGCCCCGTATCCTACTTTCCGTTGCTCAAGTCAGCTGACTCCACTTGCAAGTTGCACCCTTCCTAGAATTCACGGGGGGAAGAAAACTAACATTTATTAAGCACCTGCTATATGTTAAATTTAGTGCTAGGTGCTCACTGTAAGTGTTCTATAAACACAGAAGGAACTTGAAGCTCAAAGAGGTTAAATAACTTGCTAGCAAAAGGCTGATCTCTTTGCAAAAGCCCGTGACCTTTCCACCACTACCGGGGCTGTCTCTGATTCTAGTCGTGCTGTAGCCCTAGGAGGGCCATAAGTGCTGAGGGGCCCGGCATCAGGACGAGTGCAGAGGGCACTGCGGCACACAAATCCCCTTGAGGGCAGAGGTGCTCTTGCCCTCAGCTGCTGCAGGCTCAGAGCTGGGCGAATCCCCTGTCCCTGTCCTCTGCTGAGGGCTGCCACCTTACCCAAGGGCAGCCCCAGCCCCCAGGCATGCAGGTCACACCCAGCGACTGGTCCATGGGGGGCAGAAAAGAGGCCTGGCTCCTGCCTCAACGCAGGTCTCTAAAGGGTGACCCCAGCCGCAGACCTGCCCATGCAACTGCATCCTAGTCCAGTGTTCCTCCCCCCAGTCTGTTTCCTTCACTCCCGCAGGGCCCAGAGCCCGCAACCCTCTGCACGCTGGTCTCCATCTCAGAACCCAGCCACACTGCTCGTCCAGCTCAGATCTGGGCTCCTCATGCCCTGGTTCTCATCGCGGGTTCCCCACCCTGAGCCCTTCTTCATCCCTCATCTTCAACCTCAGGTGCCCATGGATGGGCCGTCCACCCACCTGCGGCAGCCGAGAGTATGACTCCTAGGGTCCCAATTTGGTGTGTGCTTTCCCTGGGTCTCCCAGTAATTTAACGTTCTTCACCTAAGAATCGAGATGAGTGTGCTATCTCCTTAGCAGATCGATGCTGGTTTTGGCTGATCACCTCCTCCTTCCTCAAGCGACCACAATCCATCCACTCGTATCCACAGAGCTAGACTCATCCTCTGCAGGGTTTCCAGGTATCACACGATTCGCTTAGTGCTCAGCGTCTGCATTTTCTTCCTTAATTGGTCTGATGGTCTCAGGATCCACCTCTGTCCCCTTGAAAATTAAGACATTTATCCAAGTTCTCCTTGGAAATTCGATCCCCAGACTGCTGTTCAAAATTCTCTGATTATTATTAAATTATAAATTCTAACTCTTCTGGACCTGGGGACTTGAAAACACCAAAAACAATTAGAAATTGTCATGTTTGACAAACATAGCTTAAGCATCAACTTCTTTGAGAAGGTTTATTGACACTTTCCTAGTTTTAAGACATTTTCCAATGAAGATGATGAAATCTAAATTAAAAGTGAGTAGTTTTTCTATTATTAAATGTTTAGATTTGTTATTAAATGTTTTTAATTTGTTATTTAATGCTCCGTTATTACGTATTTAGCACCCACTTACTGCATGGGTACCTTCATGTGCTAAGTTCTTTATAGACATGATTAATTCTAATAATCTCATGAGGTAGAAGTTATTATCTCTATTACAAAAGATATAAAATGATCACATTTCATTAGAGAAACAGAAATTTAGGCTCCCAGAGGTTAAGGAAGTTGCCCATGGTCATGTACCTAGTCAGGGGCAGAGGGGAGACTCCAGCCCCAGTGCTCTCTGCTGCCCCTGAGTGGGCTCCCTCTCTGTTGCTCACACTGCTCATCCCTGTGCCACCAGCACAGGCGTGGGTCTTCCCCGCTCCTCTTCTTGCTGTTTAAAAAGGCTCTTTCCTTGTCTGTGATGGTTGATTTTATGTGTCAACTTGACTGGGCCATGGAATGCCCAGATATTTGGTCAAACATCATTCTGGGTGTGTCTGTGAGGATGTTTATGGATGCGATTAACATTCGGATGTGTAGACTGGGTAAAACAGATGACCCCAGTGTGGGTGACCCCGTCCCACCCACTGGAGGTCTGCACAGGACACAGGTGGGATAAGGGAGCGTTGCTCTCTTGGCCTGACTGCTTTCAGGCTAGGACACTGGTTTCCTCCCATACTTGGACTGGAACTTACACAATCGACTCTCCTGGTTCTCGGGCCTTCAGGCTGGGACTGAAGCTACAGCACAGGTTTCCTGGGCCGCCAGCTTGCAGACGGCAGCTCGTGGGACTCCTCAGCCTCTGTGAAGGCACGAGTGAGCCCATTCCTTGTAATAAATCTCTCTCGGTCTCTCTCTCTCTCTGTCTCTGTCTCTGTCTCTGTCTTTCCTGCTGGTTCCATATCTCTGGAGAACCCTGACTAACACTTTGTCCTTGGCACCATCATCTCATTTGGTGCTTCAGCCTGGAATGCAGATCTAGAGTTTCATGTTGTGCCATTTTGGAACCTGTTCTTGGATGTTTGCCCTTCTCTTCCAACTTTCATAAGTGCTCTATTAAACTTTGAGATTACAAGTGGGCAATTTGTGTGACTACCTAAGTTTTGATATGTGCCCTTCCTTATGACATCTATATGTCATACTGATATTATATCCCTCATTTCTTTCAAACTATTTTCCCAGCTTTAGATAAAAATAGGCACAATTGTATGTCTGGAGGCTTAGATATGGAATTGTGCCTATTTTTATCTAAGGCCAAGAGTGTCTATGCTGGTCATTCCCTTGTTTAGCTTTCTGTTCAAGATCTCATCACTTTTCACCTTTCCAGCAAGTTCTTCTTTCACAGTGGAGCTACAGTAATAATTTTTTAAATTCCTTTCTCTATGGACTGAGGGACATAATTGACTTCAAGGCACATCAAGATTTATAAATTGCATATTTTGTTTGTTTGTTTGTTTGTTTTTTTGGTCAAATGAGATTCTCAGCAGTTTTCATTTTCCACTGATGCCTATCCGTTGGTGGGGAAAGGGCTCGTTTTTTCTTTCTTTTCCTCTTTTACTTGAATCTTCCTGTATTATAAAATCTCCTCTCTTTCATACTCCATTCTGTTACTTCTAAGTTTTTTCTAAAAATACCATGAATTGCACCTTTTTCTTGAAAGAAAGAAAGAGATACATAGAGAAGGAAGGAAAGGGAGAAAAGGAAGAAAGAGAGAAAGATAGATTAGAAAATACACAGGTGGAGTCAAAAATTGGGAGCAAATTTTGATGCCATGCTACCTTCAGCTTGTCCAAATGACATATTTGTGTTCCACTTCGTATTAGTTTTCTTCAGGTTTTTAGTGCCTTAAGAGCAAAAACTATTTATTTTAAGGAACTTTTATCCACTATTAGCATATCTCATATAGACTTTATTCCTCAAGCAATATTTCTGGTTGGTGGCATAAATGACAATGAAAGTAATTCGTCCTCATCCTCAATGATCTTTCTGAGAAAAACATGGTCCCCTTGACCTGCGGACTGAGAATTTGAGGGACATCCCTGATTACCTGGTGCCCAACTTCTGCATGATGGTTTACCAGGGTACTCTTCCTTTTTTTAATTTTAAAATTTATTTTTAACTTGTATACAACACAATTCATTCTTCTTGGTGTACAGTTCTGTGGGTTTTGAATGCATCAGCTTGTACCTGTCACCACAAACAAGATACAGAACTGTCACATCACCCATCCCCCAAATTCCTCAGTGTGGCATTTTTGTGGTCAATGCTTCTCCAACTCCACCCCCTGGTATCTACTATTCTGTTTTCCAACCATAGGATTGCCTTTTCCAGAATGTCATATAATACAATATATAGCATTTTGAGTCTGGCTTCTTTTACTTACCGCATGTTTGACATTATCCATGCTGTTACATGTATCAATGGTTCATTCCTCTTCCTTGCTGAGCAGTACTTCACTGTACGGAGGTACCACAGTGTGTGTGGCCACTCCCTGGTAAAGGGACATTAGGTTTTTCCAGTTTTTGGCTACTGTGAATAAAACTGCCACAATATTTGCATGTAAGTTTCAGGTGAACATAGGCTTTCATTTCACTTGCGTAAATTCCTGGGAGTGGGCTTGCTGGGTGTATTAGTTCCCTGGGGTTGTCATAACAAATTACCACAAACTGGATGGCTTCAAACAACAGAAATTTATTCTTTCACAGCTTTCTAGGCTGGAAGTCCAAAATCCAGGTGTTAGCAAGGCTGGATTGTTCTTCCCTCTTCTAGCTTCTGACAGTCGCCAGCTGCCTTGGCTTGTGGCCGCATCATTCTAGTCTCTGCGTCTATCGTCACATTGCCTTTTCCTATGCTTGTCTTCTCCCTGTGACCCCATTCCAGGGTGCAGGTTCCACTTTTGACTCCAGGTGACAAAGAAGCACATTCACTCTCAGTACACACAGCTTCTCTCTGATGCTCACTGATGGGGTTGAGGGTGTCTGGGGAAGCCAAGGGTCGCTGCAGGCAACATAATAGTTTCCTTACTACTGTTTTTTGAATCCTGTTACTTCCGTGTTCACTTTTTTCCTTGTTTGAGTACACTGTGGTTGAAAATCACAGCAATCAATTCTGGTTAAGGTAAGCAGAAGACTTTTTGTGAGGATGTTGGGTGGAAAGTCTGGAGTCCTGGACCTAGGAAAGGTGCGGTAACCAAGGGAGCACGGGAAGCCCAGCAACCTGCCTATGACACTGTCGCCCCTGGCACCTGCTGTGTTACACCGTCCTTGGCTCCACTGCCCTTGTCAGGAATAATCTCTGCCTCATCGTCTTTTCATTATCCCTCGAGATTTCAAGTTCTAGAGAGCAGTGTTACTGCTCTTTCAGAACTTGTCTAGCAGGTTTTCCAGTCCTCACCGGAAGACACACAAAAGTCAAATAAAGTCCTAGGAGGGAACACTGGATTGGCTAAATCAGGCCATGTGAGCGTGCCTTAGCTGCAAGGGAGTTGGGGAAAAAAATTGTACCTGTTTGTTCATGTTAGTTGCTCTAATGGGGGCAGCCTATTCCCATTTGGTTTTCTCTGAAATAGGAAGTGTGTTTAACTCCTGTGTAGCAAAAACAAAATGAAATAAAAATCACAAATGTCTGCTACACATTCTACATACTTCCTTTAGTAATTTTTTTTTCAGTAGGGATGACTGAGTGTGATTTTTCTACTTCTAGTTCTGTAGAGGACGAATTTGTCTTCTTAATATTTTTAACCTGTATCACGGCCATGTTTTGGAATAAAGCAGAGGAACATAAAGCTCAAACTTACAGTATTATCTTGACTAGAACTTCTCACACTGCCCAGATTTGGTTACTAGTGCCATCACTCCTAGAGTCCTTGTTTTCTGTCTCAAAATGTCATAACCAAAATGACCTTATAATTTTTAAAAACAAAATTTTTGCTGGGTGTGGTGACTCATGCCTGTAATTCCAGCACATTGGGAGGCAGGAGGCTTGCTTGAGCCCAGGAGTTTGAGACCAGCCTGGGCAACGTAGCAAGACCTTGTCTCTACAAAAAAAAGAAAAATTAGCTGGGAATGGTGGCACACACCTGCAGTTCTAGCTACTCTGGAGGCTGAGGCAGGAGGATTGCTTGAGCCCAGGAGTTTGAGGCTGCAGTAAGCTATGATCACTCCATTGCCCGCTAGCCTGGGTGAAAGAGAAAAAAGGAAAAACAAACCCAAACAAAAATTTTTATAAAGCCAGGCCAATGGCAAAGATATTTTTGACTATACTCAGTTGGCATATAACTCTGTGATAGCATATAAACCTTGAGGTCCTCCTCAGACTCCCTTAACTGCCTCTTTCTCACTTTCTTGGTTGGCACCCACCTGTGCCATGTTGTCCATCCACTGTTGGACTTTGTCAAAACTTTACATGGAAACCTGTGGTATTTGCCTTTCTGAGTGGCTGCCAATGGGCCAGATGTCCCTGCCTAAGTGCTGAGGGAGTTGAGGTGAATGCCGGCTCTGGGGAAAGCATGGATGCACAGAAGGTGGGCACACACATTCCCCTGCTCTCTCTCTGCCGTGGGCTATTCTGAGATGCAGTCCCTTTGTGCAGCCCTTCTGGAAAATCAGAAGGGTGTGATGAGTGAACACGCAGCTGAGCAACCTGCCGCGAGTCTTGGACACCGAACGAAGAGCAGCAGCTCCTGCAGTGACACGGATGCTTCCTGTCTCCTCCCCACTGGCCTCACTTTTCTTTTTGCTTCACCCTCAGGGTCCTGAGCTTCCATTTCCCAAACGAAGTATTAGCATCTTAATCCTTGCCTCAGGCTCTGCTTTTTAGAGGATCTGGAAGAAAACAAACCCCAACTGCACTGCTTTATATAGAATGGGTTTTTTGAGGAATGTGCAAGTACATGTACATCAATTTTCTGAATAAATCTCAGATAGCTCAGAATTTTGGACATCTTTCTTTGTTAAAAAGACCATGATCTGCTTTTAAAGTTATGAAGAAAATAGCTTTTCTAAAATGTACTCATATAATCAATGTCGGCCTCTGTCTCTTTAAATAACTCAGTACAGAGATGAGCCAGAGCAGGAGATACATTTTTCGCCAACAACCCCCAGTGAATTTACTCTGGTCCACAGCTGCCGAGTGGCCTGGTGTGGGGACCACTTCACATCCAGCCTGCTCTGGAAATCCAGGGCAGGGGAAGAGAGTTTGCCTTCACGCCCAGTGGAGATTCCAAACAAATATAATCTTCACAGTATATGGTTTTGATGTTATCAATTTATAAATTTGTAAATCTGGACAGCAAGGATTTATAAAGCTATGTTTCTGGTACAAAGTTCGGAGGCAGGGAGAAAGCTGGGATTTTGGTCATAAGAACTGAATCAAGAATAACAGAAATGACCATTAAGTGGCTGGAATAGGGACAGGCAGGCAAATGTGGGCGCCAGCAACTGGGAGCCGAGGAAACTCGTGCTCCTCTGCTCCTCGTCAAGCTCTTACTGGAACACATAAGCAGTTTAGCAGATTCACACTGACTAACCCAGAAGTGGTAGCTTGAGAATTATCTACACGATGCTTATGCATTCTCTTAATAATTTTCTCATTCTAGCATTCTAGGATTTTAAGTCTAAACTGAAGCATTAAGTGGGGAATAACGGATCTTTAGAAAAATCATTGAACTCTGCTCACAACAGAAATTATAGACATTTCATGTCAAAAAGACAATTCTAGCTCTTGGAAGCTTGTGTTTCTCTAAACTCCTCTTGTACACATAGCTTAATTAAAAATCGTGCCAGCTTGTCCTGCTCTCCGTTTTCTTCTCTTGATATTGTCTTCCTAAGAAGAATATAAACCTCTTTATGGCCATGACTCTATCTCTATACTTCCTTCGTGTCTTCCAGGGCACATAACAAGGCTTGGGCACATCATAGATGCTTAACAATTACTTTATAGGTTGTCGTGAGGATTTCAAAAGGGAAGACGTGTAAAGTGCACCGAGGCAGCACCTGGCCTGCAGCGGGTGCTCAGCAGGTGTTGGCTGCTGTTAACATCGAGGACCTTGCTTATTGACAGCGTTTCATGCGAAGCCTTGCGAGATTTGCCAGGCTACTGGCAAGATCGCCCAGGCCTTGGCATGGAGCCTGGCCTTGTAAGGGAAGGCCTAGACCCTGTGAGAGAAGGTCTAGATGCTGGCTAACGTGGCGCCCGCTGAACTGGATGGAGACAGCTGCGAATCAGAGTCATGAGGGGAGCCTGGCACGCCTGCAGCCCAGCACAGCTGCAGGTCGCCGCGACGAGCAGCCCTGTGTCGTGACAGCTCGCTGGTTATTCACAGACATGACTGGTACTGTTTAACCGTATCTGTTAAACTCCATTTGGAAAGTATTGCTTTTAGGTGATTTTCTCTTCGTGACTGACAACACAAAGATTTTTATGCAGACTAAAACCGCAGAATTGTCGTTTTAATTAACCTGATGCTTAGTTCCGTGAAAAGACTGTTTACCTCAGCAGCGCGCCGTCCTCTTTGGCATTTTGGCGACGTTCTCATAGTTCAGAATTTTAAAATAGTTCCGCACCGTCATGTAATGAAAACTTTCACTTTCTTCCATGGCTCTGCGGAAATTTTCTCTTCTCAGATCCTCAGCGGGATACTGGTCCTCGTGTGACGCCCAGACTGAGAGAACCATGCAGAAGCTGGTGTTTCTCAGGTTTGGCAGACTGACTTAGCACTGAGTTCATCTGCAGGCCGCGTTCATAGAGAAGAGAATCCTAACATAGTTGACTGTCGAATGAGTTCCGGAATGTCCCCTGGTAAAAAGATGGTTTAATGCATTAAAGGGTATGTATGTTATGGAATATTAAGCATTTCTTAGAAAGGATGTGGCAAATCTGTATCCACTTGGAGGGATTTTTGAGACATATTTTTTTAAAGCAAGTTTCAAGATATTACTTATAATCACATCCTATTTGTACAAAACGAAACACACGCCAAAAACCCCCAGAGGACAACAGTCCCATCTGTGTGCATCTGTATGTGAATGCACTTGTGCCGGTGTGCAGGGACAGCGGGAAAGGGGGGCTGCACCCAGGTGGCTCACAGTGCTCAGCTCGGAGGCCCACCAAGGGGCAGGCACAGGGATCACCACTTTTCCTCTTTATATACAGTTGGGCAAACTCTTTGCAAAGAACATGCTTTACTTTTATATTTTAGAAATGTGTGGGGTTTTTTTGTTTGTTTGTTTTTGAGACGAGGTCTCACTGTGTTGCCCAGTGCAGTGACATGATCATAGCTCACTGCAGCCTCGAACTCTTGGGCTCAAGCGATCCTCCTGCTTCAGCCTCCTGAGTAGCTGGGACTACAGGCACATACCACCTCACCTGGCTAATTTTTTCTTTGTAGAAATGGGGTTCTCACTACGTTACCCAGGTTGGTCTGGAGCTCCTGGTGTTAAGTGATCCTCTTGCCTCCACCTCTGAAAGTGCTAGGATTACAGGTGTGAGCCACCCCACCCGGCCTAGGAGTCTATTAAATAGATTTAAATGAAAAAATATGGTTCTAACTAAAAATAAAAATCCTTGCCCTAGAGACTTCTATTTTTCCTTTTACCTCCATTATAAAATTAAAGACCATCTCTGGGGGTCTCTGGGGGCTGGGGGCAGGGATCTGAATCACCCAGTGCCGTGTGTGTACATCTGGGTTCTTGAAAATGGTCCCACTTGGTCTGGGTGCCTGCTGGGTGGTTCCCGGCTCCCAGGACAACACCTCCTTTCCAGGGCCTGATTTTTCCTTTTTTTAAAGTTTTCAGTGGCTCCGTGATAGAAACTCCCTCATTCACCCCACATTTCTCGATGGTCTCTTGGTAACTAACTATGACTATCCGCAAACCTCTGGGTTCTAAATTAGGAACTGGGCTTCATGTCCCCTCCTTGCTCGGTTCAGCTCAGGCTAGAGTTGCCGCAGGTCATGTGCCTGAGTTTATCACTCTTCCCCACAGCAAGTAAAATCTCTCATTCCTGGAGATTCCCTCCCTCAATGTTTCCAAATTTCGGACCCCTCCTCCTGCAGTCTGAGTATTTGCGTGAGAAGCAGGCTCTGCCGCAAGGCCACGGCGATCTAGGCCTACTCACCTCCGACTTCCATCGTCGTGGCAAACGGCGCTTTTTCGTCCACACGTCGTTTCTTCTTCCTCAGTGACAGGAACCTCGGTTTTTAGCTGGCATGTTGCCATCAGCCTCTGTTGCAGTTAGACGTGCTTACGTAAGTGTTGGCTATTGAGATGTAAGCTAAATACTGTGTTTAAAAATTCCAGAAAGTCTTCTAAGGGAGTAGCACTGCCTCCTGCCCACTTTCCGTCCTGAAGCCTGCACTACAGTATGGGCTGAACCTTAAGCCACAGCATGAACAGTGGCTCGACTCAGCGGGCAGCAGGGCATCGCGATTGAAGGGTCGAAAGAAAGACAAACTTCTAATATTTTGAAGCCGCTGTTACTTAGGGATTTCTGTCACAAACCAAACTAGTCCTAACTAACATATTGCGGTTTCAAATTCTGTAAAATAATTGGTTTCTTGTTTATTCATTGTGTACATTTTTAATCAGCATAGCCTGCCCTGCCACCATGTGTGTCTCTTAATGCATATTAGCTCACGTGCAGTTGGCCAATGGAGGACCAGTGGTATAACATCGCAGGCATCACGGTTTATATGTGGCTTTCCCCTCAGCATGCTAATATTTTAAGTGATCAGGAAAAGCTTTTCCATGAGTAAAGAAAAAGCCTTAGCAATATACAAAACAAAACTTAAGAAAAAAGCTGAAAATTATGCACAGTGGCTGCTTTAGTGGATTCGAGAACCACCATTCTTTCCACAGAGTTAAAATATCTGGGGAACTGCAAATGCCAGTGATGTGGCTGCAAATGTTCTCCATGTGCCGATTTTTTTTAACTGATGCAAAAGTTTGCTACTGTGTCTGTATTATATTATAATTTTGATGCAACAGATCTCTATTAGAAGCAAATGCCTTCAAAGACCTACCTCTTGAAAGTGGAAGCACAAGTTCTGGGCTGCAAAGGTGGACAGACTGTTAGCCTAAGTGTCCCTGCCGGGAGCCAGGGTCCTACTTGCTGGCCAGGTGTCAGAGTGTAGATTGTAAAGCATAGTGTCCACTTACGAAAATGTCTGTGCCTCCCAAGTAGCTCAGTGATTCGTAATTCCCATTGTAGAGATTTTTCACCTCCTTGGTTAAATATATTCCTAGGTATTTTATTTTCTTTGTAGCTATTGTGAAAGATATTGAGTCTTTGATTTGATTCTCAGCTTGAATGTTGTTGGTGTATAGGAATGCTACTGATTTGTGTACATTGATTTTGTAGACTGAGACTTTGCTGAATTTATTTATCAATTCCGCGAGTGTCTTGGCAGAATCTTTAGGGTTTTCTAGATGTAAGATCATATCATTAGCAAAGAGCAATAGTTTGACCTCTTTCCCCATTTGGATACCCTTAATTTTCTTCTCTTGTCTGATTGCTCTGGCTAGGACTTCCAGCACTATGTTAAATAGAAGTGATGACAGTGGACATCTTTGTCTTGTTCCAGTTCTGAGTGGGAATGCTTTCAACTTTTCCCCCTTCAGTGCGATGTTGATCGTGGGTTTGTTATATATGGCTTGCATAATTTTGAGGTATGTTCCATCTCTGCCTATTTTGTTAAGAGTTTTTATCATAAAAAGGTGCTGAATTTCATCAAATGCTTTTTCTGCATCTTTTTTTTTTATTTCAGCATATTATGGGGGTACAGATGTTTAGGTTACGTGTGTTGCCCTTGGTTCCCCCCCCAAGTCCGTGTTTCAAATATGTCCATCCTGCGGGTAGTGCGCATTGCACTCCTTGTGTATGCAAATACCCGTCCCCTCCTCCCTCTTCCCCCCTCCTCCCGCCGCCCTCCCCCTTCCCCAGCATCCAATAGATGTTGTTCTGATATGTGCATTTATGTGTTGATTAGTTAATACCAATTTGATGGTGAGTACAAATGGACCCCGTTCTTCTGCTCTTGTGGTGCCCGACTTTGGATAATGGGCTCAAGTTTAATCCAGGAAAGTGTAAGTGGTGCTAGATCACTGTCATTTCTTACGATTGAGTAATATTCCATTGTGAACACATGCCAAATTTTTTCTGCATCTTTTGAGATGATCATATAATATTTGTTTTTGCTTCTGTTTATGTTGCTTCTGTGAATCACATTTATGGATTTATGTATGTTGGTCCATCCTTGTATCCCTGGGATGAAGCCCACTTGGTTGTGGTAGATTTTTTTTTTTTTCGATGTGCTGCTGAATTAGGTTTGCTAGAATTTTATTGAGTATTTTTGCATGTATATTTATAAGAGATATTGGTCTACAGTTTTCTTTTTCTGTTGTTAGCCATACAATTTTTAGAACTTTAGTTTCTTACCACCTTGTGCCTACTTACTCTGTGCTTAGCTGCACTATTTCCCCAACCCTTCCAGGTTTCCTTGGCCTACTGGATTTCAGCTAAAATGTCACATCTATGAGGGTTTTCTTCATCTTCCTGCAATGATGGGTACCTTAAAGTTCCTTTCTATTTCATTTATCACACTTGTGATTCCCGAACACACATGATCTGCCAGAAGTACTGTAGCATTGTGGTTAAGAGGTTGGGTCCTAGAGGTAGCTAAACAGGGCTTGAATCTTGCGTCTTCTGATTCTTAGCTGTGATAGCCTAGGCAACTCACATCACCTGTTTATGTCTCAGTTTCCCTATTTGTACATTGGGGATGATGGTAATATTAACCACCAGATAGAATGGTCACATAAAAAACAGATGTAACCCATTTGGCACAGTGCCTGGTATATACACTGGATACATTCTCTTTTTTTTTGAAACAGAATCTCACTCTGTTGCCCGAGCTAGAGTGCTGTGGCGTCAGCCTAGCTCACAGCAACCTCAGACTCCTGGGCTCGAGTGATCTTCCCGCCTCAGCCTCCTGAGTAGCTGGGACTACAGGCACGTGCCACCATGCCTGGTTAATTTTTTATGTATGTATTTTTAGTTGTCTGATTAATTTCTTTTCTATTTTTAATAGAGATAGGGTCTCGCTCTTGCTCAGGCAGGTTTCAAACTCCTGAGCTCAAACAATCTGCCTGCCTTGGCTTCCCAGAGTGCTAGGATTACAAGCGTGAGCCACCTTGCCATGCCTGGATACACTCTAAATTGTTAGTATTATTCATTATCAATGATTTGTATCACTGACGGACGGTGTCCTTGGTGCCTTCCAGAATACTTGCCAAGTTATAAATAACTTGTTGAATAAATTAATAAATTAAAGTGTATGAAAAAATTAAAACATTTTCTTATGATGAAAATCTTTTGCCTGAATTCCTATAAAAAGCAATTTAATTGATTCATAAAGATGTACCCATCTATTTAAATCCCAAGCAACAAGTCCTACAAGCCAGGAAATTAGCATCCATTTAAAAATGCTTTTCTCTATTGATAAGTCAATAAAGAACTTGATTTCCCTAAAGATCAATGTTCAGGACTACACTGAACCTAGAATGTAGACATAAAAATATCCTTTCTATAAAATGTATTGAGTTTTTGCAAATTGAATCCAGGAATTGTTCATTTTTATTGATTAGTACTGCTATCATGAAATGCAATAAAGAGATATCCTTAAATGTTCCAGGATAGCAATGCAATAGATTTTGTGAAATCTGTATGAAATAACTTCTGGAAATGAACAGATGCTAAACAGTTGTATTTCGTATGTGTTCGAGAGTGAAATAGAATAATTGGCCTTAAATTTAGGCAACCATGGTATTGATTAAGTTTCTTGAGACTCAAGGTGATAACGTACTCTAATAGGCTAGACAGGCAGGTTGTGAATCCCAGGGAATGTTAAAAAAAAAAAGATAATATCACATAAAAGCACATCCTATCCAATTTTTTCTGGAAAATCTTTATTTTCCCTCATCCACACGAGTCACATTATTTGAACATGTATTCTCTGATCTCCCTTGAAGATTCTCTGATCTCACTAACATTATGAAAAAAATGGGTTACAAGAATATTTATGTACTTCATCTTGCCATGCTTGTTGCCACTTTGAGGCCATTATAATCATCCAAACAAAAAGCAAAAGCAAAACCAAAATCTTTTTATGTGCATATACCTCTGCTAACAGCTTTATGTGTCTTTGTTGCTGCCATCTCCTGACCTCCTGCTGTAATTTAGAAGCTCCTCCCCAGCCCTACCTGCACTGTGGTGCCTGTCTTACTTAGTCTATTTTCTGCGGTAATAACTAGGTAGTTTCTAAATAATAGAAGTATTTTTGGCTCATGATTCTGGAGGCCGGGAAGTCCAAGAGTGTGTTGCTGGCATCTTGTGAGGGCCTTTGTGCTACATTGTTCCATGGCAGAAGGTGGAAGGGCAAGAGAGTGTGCACAAGAGCGGGAGAGAAAGGCGTCCAAACTCATCCTTTTATCAGGAACCCACTCCCGAGATAATCAACCCACACCCGTGGTAATGGCATCAATCCTTTCATGAGGTCAGGGCCCTCATGATCTAATCACCCCGAAAGATCCCACCCTTCAACACTGTTGCATTGGAGGTTAAGTTCCCAATATGTGAACTTTGGGGAACACATTCAAACCATAGCACATCTAAAATGTGAATATATGTGTTGTGTCATTCCCACCAATGTTAGATCTTTTGGATTTTCTGCACGCTCTGGAGATTTCCTACTTCTTTCATCATATCTTCCTTTATTCTTTGCCTGAGTGTTCTTTATGGCACCTCACATGGACTTGTCTCGGTGGAACACCTTGGGAATCCATTATACCATAATTTTCTCTTTGAAAGCAATTTCCCTAGAAAGGACTGCATTTCTAACATTCTAAAAGAAGACTTTCCCAAGAAATGAGTTTCTAACCTACTCCTTGCCCAATTCTTAGCACGTTTTGATTTTTTTTCATTAGAACACAGGACTATTGCTTTCTTTCTTGGCTTCTTAGCCTTTTGAAGGTAAAGGAGAAGAGTCTTAAAAAGGGGAAGCTACTCTATTGTGAGTAGCAGCAAGAAGCAGAAAACCATTTCCTTCATACCTACTGGTATGTACTCTGGTATGGAAGTACTCTGGTGAATAGCAATCCTTTTCCTCTCACTTTGGTATTCTGGGGCCAGCTTGCTCTAGTGGCCTCAAATTATCTACTTGCATAATAATAAAATAAAAATGAAATAAATAAATAAAATAAAATAAAATACATCCTCTGTTACTCTATGAGCAGTGTTGATATAATCTCTGCCTGAACAGCTTCTTAAAGTCTAAATACTTTTCAATATTAGGTATTTTGGTATAAATACTTCTGATGGCCTCTTTTTTTTAGGAATTGTACTAACTCCAATTATGCTAAACTATTTGCTGTATGATCAACCATGCAAGCCTTTCTTAGAGGGTCTTTTTCTAGCCCAGTAGCTCTTGTATCACTTTAACCAGGACCACCTGAGATATGATTGCTAAAAGTTCAGATTCCTGAGCCCCATCCTACTAAATCAGAATGTCTGGGTTGTAGCTAAGGAATCTGTGTTTCTAATGTGTTCCTCATGTTTGAGAACCTCTGTTCTAGGGCATATAGCCGCTAATTCCAGAGCAAAAATTTCTCAATTTGGGCTTAGATTATTATTTCTCAACTCTGGATACATATTAGAGTCACCTGGGAGAGTTAGACTGTAACATGTCTGGGCCTTACCCCAACCAGTTAAATCAGAATCCTGGCTGGGTGGGGGAGAATTTTTTTTAATCTTCCAAATATTTGTAATGTGTAGCTATGATTAGAAATGCTGATCTAAACCTAGAGACCAAGGGATTGCCTTCGGGGTTTTGATAAACTCATTGAAATTGCATAATATAAAAAACTGGGTGGCTGCCAGGCTTTTAGTAAATCCCCCTTCTTGGAGAAAAGTCGTGGTTCACAGTGAGAGACTCTGGTGGCCTGAGCCCATCAATTCAGTTAGACGTCCAACCCATGCCAAGTTCATCAGCATATTTGCTTTGAAGTTTTGCTTTTGTTTTTAACATTTTTTTTTAGTTCTATTTTTTCTTTATTAGACTGTTTCTCAAGATGAACATAGCTTTATTTTTTCCTGCAGTGTTAACTGAAATAAATTCAGACAATGCAAAACAAAAGTAAAATGAAATATACCTTTATTTTCACCATCCATAGAAAAACCTTAACATTTAAAAATTTGTATTAATTTTTTATTAAAAACATAAAACTTACAATCTTAAGAATATTTTTCTTTTTTTATTTTTAAAATTGTGTGTCTATGTCTATAAAGACATCTTAACCATGTTTAAGTGTACAGTTCAGTACTATCAAGTACATTCACATTGACATGAAACAGAATTCAAGAACTTTTCCATCTTGCAAATCTGAAACTCTATACACATTAAGCAACTCTTCTTTTATCTTCCCCTCAGCTCCCAGTAACTACTTTTCTGTTTTCTGTTTCTATGAATTTGACTACTTAGGTGCCTGTAAAAGAATTTCATACAGTATTTGCCTTTTTCTGACTGGCTTATTTCACTTAACATAATGTCTTTTAAGGCTCATCCATGTGGTAGCATGCGGCAGGATTACTTTGCCTTTTTTTTTTTTTGAAGGGAAGGAAAGAGGAGTTTATTAATTTGTCAGCAAATGAGGAGGTTGGCAGACTCCCATCTCAAAGTACCAGCATTCTGCTTCTGAGCAGAGCTTTTAAAGGTTCTGATTCATTCCGTCTTTGGCTAAGACAATCTTATGACCTCCACCTGGACAATTCCTTTGAGCCATTCAACGAACAAATGGCTGAGGCTGTCTGGACTTTTCCAAATCCATTTCCTTCTCCTCAACTCAGTTCAGGTGGTGGGGAGCCACATCTGCTTTAGGGAGATAGAGACAGGAGTTCCCTGGAGCTAAAACAGGCTCTGGCAGCTGCTGGGGCCATCCCCTGCCCTCTCACCGCAAAAGAAGTTGCTCCTACCCACGAAGACCCAGGCTTTGACCTGGGGCTGCTCCCTGTCTCTTCCAGTAGTGGTGGGGTGCCATTCCACTGGGGTGCTGACGGCCCCACCCAGGTACACCAAATTCTGTTACCGAAAGTTTGGCACTTGTCTCTGAGGCCACATCAGAAGAACAAGGACAAGTTGGATTACCTTCCTTTTAAAGATTGAATTGTTTTTATATACACCACATTTTGTTTATCCAATTTTCTGTTGATGGACATCTTGGCTTTTGTGAATAATGCTGTAATAAACATGGGTGTGAAAATATCTCTTTGAGACATTCATTTCAATTCTGTTGGATATATACCTAGAAGTGTGATTGCTGGATCATATGGTAATTTTATATTCAATTATTTGAGGAACCTCCATAGCATTTTCTATAGTGGTTGCACCATTTTAAATCCCGCAAACAGTGCTAAAGTGTTCCACTTTCTCCACATCCTTGCCAACAGTTATTATTTTACATGTTTTTTTGATAGTAGGCACCTAATAGGTGTGAGGTGGTTTTGATCTCATTGTAGTTTTGATTTTCATTCTCTAAGGATTAGTAATGTTGGACATTCTTTTACATAGTTGTTGACCATTTGTGTATCTTTAGAGAATTGTCTATTTGTCATTTGTCCACTTTTGAATTGGGTTATTTGATCTTTTTTTCTTGTTGAGTTTTAGGAGTTTATTACATATTCTGGATAATAGCCCCTTATAAGATACATGATTTGAAAATATTTTCTCTCATTCCATAGGTTGTCTCTTCACTCTTGATTGTGTCCTTAATGCCAGAAGTTTTTAAGTGCAATGTCCCATTTGTCTATTTTTGCTTTTGTTGCCCATGCTTTTTGTTGACATATCCAAGAAATCATTGCAAAGTTCAATGTCATGAAGCTTTTCCCTTCTGTTTTCTTCAAGGTGTTTTATAGTTTTAGGCCTTACATTTAGGTTTTTAATCCATTTTGAATTAATTTTTGTGTATGGTGTAAGGGAAGTGTTCAATTTTATTCTTTGCCATGTGGATATCTGGTTTTCCATACTTGATTTGTGGAAGACTCTGTACTTTCCCCCTTGAGTGGTCTTGACGCCATTGTGGAAGGGGTCTGGACTCTCTATTCCACTTATGTGAGGGTTTAATCCAGGGCTGTAGACCAATATAGATTCTATTGCACTGGTCTATTTTTCTTTGCCCACACAACATGGTTTTTTTTACTACAGCTTTTTGATATGTTTTGAAATCAGAAAATGTGAGCCTTCCAGCTTTATTCTTCTTTTTAAAAATTGTTTTAGGTATTTGGTATCCCTTGAGATTCCATATATATTTTAGAATAAATAAGATTCCTTTCTTGTCTTTGAGTTTTGACTGCTTGATCATACTGTGTCTCAATGTGGGTCTTTTTTATTTAGGCTGGTTGGAGTTCTTCGAGCTTCTTGAATTGTTACATCCATTTCTTTCCTCAGATTTGGGAAGTTTTGGTTATTATTTCTTTAAATAAGCTCTCTCTGCCCCTTTATCTCTCTGTCTCTTATCCTTCTTGGATTCCTATAGTGTGTATATTGGTCTGCTTGATGGTGTTCTATAAGTCCCTCAGGCTTTCTTTATTGTTCTTCATTCTTTTTTCTTTTTGCTCCTTTAACTCAATTTCAAATGATCTGTGTTCAAGTTCACTGATTCTTTCTTCTACCTGGTCAAGTCTGCTGTTGAGCATGCTGATGAATTTTTCGGTTCAGTTATTGTATTTTTCAACTCCAGAATTTCCGTTTTTTTAAATAGTTTCTATCTCTTATTAATATTCTCATTTTGTTCATGTATAGTTTTCCTGATTTTTTTTAGTTGTCTATTCATGCTCTCTTTCACTCATTGAACATCTGTATGGCAGTTATTTTAAATTCTTTCTCAGTTCATAGATTTGTGGTTTTTTAGGGTTGGTTTCTGGAGTTTTGTTTTGGGGGCCATGTTTTCCTTTTTCTTTGTGTACTTTGTGATTTTTTTTTTTCTTGTTTGTTTGAGACTTGGGTATTTGAAAGAAGCAACCACTTCTTTATGAACTGGCTTTATGCAGGGAAAGACCTTCACTGATCAACCCTGATAGGGATTCTAGGACCTTTCAAACCTTTTCTGAGGATTTATCTTCTTTGAGCTTGTACATACTTTTAGTCATCTACAATTCCTTAAGCAATGTGTTCCTGATTCCTCTCAGTGGCCTATAATCCCTTGCTTTGCCTGGTGTCTGCCTTCGGAACTTAAGCTCGTGGTTATCATGTCTCAGCAGCTTCTAGACAAGGATGCTGGTCCCGTCAGTGATCTAAGTCAGGCTGAACAGATAGCAGACCCTCAGACAACCCTTGGTTTAGCCAGAACTTTGGACGCTTGATCTATCCTTCTGTTTCTGTCCTGAGGGAGGATCCCCAGTGTGGGAGGTTTCCTCCTAGTTGTGCTGCGCTAGGCTGGATGGGGGAGTGACATGGGCACGTGCATAAAATGCCATGAATTTTCCTATCCCCTTTGCTGGAATTCTTTATGGGTTTTACATTGGTCTGGGTGCTGTAATATCTTATCTAGTCTCTAAAGTTCTCACAATGGTATTCTTCTCTGTTTATTTTTGTTAACTTGGTGTTACTCTGGGAGAGTAAGGGCCTGAAGCTTCCTGTTCCTCCATCTTGCTGACATTCTTATTACCATTTTGATGTGTGCTTGTCCATATTTTTCTATGCATATATAAAATATGTGATTATATTATGCAGGCTGTTTTGTAATCTTTTAAAAAGAGCAACATATCATGGGCATTTTCTTTATAATAAATATTGATCTTCATTATTATTTTAGATCTGCATAGCAACATTCCATTGTGTGGCCATACCATAATTTATTTAATAAATTCTCTATTAAGAATTGAGAAAACATGCTTTTTAGTTTTTCAATAATTTGAATAACACTGTGATGAATACATTTGTACGTATAACTTTTATGATCTTCCTGCTATTTCCTTAGTATAACTTTGCAGAATTAAAATTGTTGGGTAAAAGGGTATGCATATTAAAAATGGGTTATGCATTGTCAAATTACTCCCTAGAGAAGCTGATTTTATTTATACTACTAATATCACTAGATGAGAGTATGGTGCTCCACACATTACCAATACCAGCTATTAGCAATCTTAAAATTGTGCCCATCTGTTAGGCAAAAACTGTATTTACTATTGTTTAATTACTTTGATTACTTGCTATGGAAAGCATTGATCAAATTCTGAGAGAAAATTTCACTTTAGCCATGAAAGTCAGTAGGGGTCTGTTCCACCTTGGGGAGGTAACAAGTGACCTGAACGTGATAATGGCTTAGGTGACATTGTGCTTATTGTTATTTTTTAAAACAGTCTGTCGTTGAAGTCTATATAGTTAAGTTACTGGCTGTGATGATTTTTATTTACCCTTTTGGTCTCAGATATCTGAAGTTAAACTGAGACGAATTTGAAAGGATCACGATAAAGCTATTCATTACCCTTCTATCCTTCTCTGTCTAGTGTGAAAGGTCACGAGACAGGTCTAACATTTCAGTTTACGACTGTAGCCACATCACTTTACTTTGCATCCTCAGACTTCTTGCTTAAAATATTATTTTTGTCAAAAACTCTCTCTTACGCATCCAGCAGTTATCTTATTTTTTCCTCCTTTCATTGAGTTTTTAAAAAATTGAAGTAAAATTCACATAACACAAATTTAACCATTAGCTATTTCAAAGTCTACAATTAAGTGACCTTTAGTACATTTGCAATGTTGTGCAACCATCACCTCTATCTAGTTCCCAGACCTTTTCATCACGTGCTGAAGAAACTCTGTACCCATTAAGCAGTTACTCCCCATCACCTTGTGGGTGGGCCCCTTGCCAGCCTAACAGATGAGCTTAGATATGGACATTTAAGATAAATGATAAAACAGTAAACATGTTTCTTGTGGGGCATGAATCTGTGCCAGGAATGTAAACATGACATTTTAAAATGGCAACTGTTAAAAAATAAACAAACAAAACCCACCCAAATCCCTCCTAAAATAACGAGTGTTAGTGAGGATGTGGAGAAATTGGAACTCTTGAGCACAGATGGTGGAAATATAAAATGGTGCAGCTGCTATGAAAAACAGTATATTGGTTCTTCAAAAACTTAAATATAGGCAGGCGTGGTTGCTCATGCCTGTAATCACAACACTTTGGGAGGCCAAAGCAGGAGAATTGCTGAGGCTAAGAGTTCAAGACCCAGTCTGGGCAACATAGGGAGATCTGTCTCCAAAAAAAAAAAGAAAAAGAAAAACTTAGCCGGGCATGTTGGTGTGCCTGTAATCCCAGCTACTAGGGAAGCTGAGGTGGGAGGATTGGTTGAGCCCGGGAGTTAGAGGCTGCAGTGAGTTTTGATCACACCATCTCACTCTGGCCTGGGTGACAGAGACCCCATCTCATCATCTCAAAAAAACAAAAACACAAAAAAAACAACTTAAACATTACAATATGATCCAGAAATTCCACTTCTGGGTTTATACCCAAAAGAGTTCAAAGCAGGATCCCAAAGAGATATGTGTACACTCATGTTCACAGTAGCATCACTCACAATTGCCTCAAGGTATAAGCAGCTCAAGTGTCCATCAACAGACAAATGGATACACAAAATGTGGTATATACACACCATGGAATACTATTGAGCCCTAAAAAGGAAGGAAATTCTGACTTGCTACAACATAGATGAACCTTGAGGACATCATGCTGATTGAAATAAGCCATTAACAAAAAGGCAAATATTGTATGATTCCACTTGCATGACGTACCTAGAGTAGTCAAATTTATATAGAGAGAATGGAGAGTGGTGGTTACCAGGGGTTTTAGGGAGCAGGAGAATGGGAAGCTATCATTTACTGGGTACAGGGTTTTAGTCTGAAAAGATGAAAATAGTTCTGGAGGTGGATAACGGTGATGGGTGCCACAACAGCTATGTGAGTGGACATGGTGCCACTGCACTGCACACTTAAAAATGATTAAAACGGCAAATTTTATGTTATGTATATTTGACTCCAACTAAAAAGAATGACTAGGGTCATCTCCAAAGGACACAATGACTATAGTAAATTAATATATGTATATAAGTTATCTTAAAATTTATAAGTTTATGCTTCTGAGATCTGGCGGGGCCTTTGTGTCTTGCTCTAGTCAGAGTCTGAGGTCCTGGGTCTGTGTTCACTGCTTTGTCTCCTCTGCCCAGGGAGGTCCGGGTGACTCTGCCACAGCCTCTGCTGCCCCACGACCTGCAGGTACCAGGAGATGCACAGCTCAGACGGCAGGACACTCTGTAAGCCGGGAAACGGGTGGATCCTGTCCTCTGGATGTTTGAGTTTAATGCTGGATTTTATGAGACAGGACTTGGCACCTTCTAGAAGCGTTTACATGTGATTAATTGTTTACTAGGTGATTTTTCATCATGGAAATAATTAAATGACATACTTATTATAAAAATATTTATAAGTTTATGATACTGACACTATTCTCACTTAATCCCTTTTCAGTATTGCTAGGGCAGCAAGTGGCTCATTATTCTGCAAACTGGCAAATCAAGGTAAAAGAATTATGAGAAAAAAAAAAGATATGTGTAGGGAGAAAACAGTTGCGGCCAGTTTGAAGGATCTGTCTTTTTGGCCTCCTTGTTTTGGTATTTATTTTCACTGAAACCTGGTGACTACGTTGTGTATGGGCCCTTTGCCAGCCTCACAGACGTGGTTGGATATGGCCATCCAAAGGAAAAATGATTGAACATCAAACATGTTTCTTATGGGGCATGAATCTCAGGCAGGAATGCAAAAAGGACCTTTTTCCTTGATCTGTAGCTCTAGTTGTTGAGATGATACTATATTATTACTCTTGTCAGAACAGAATTAAATCTGATTTCCTGAAAATAGAACTTAGAACACTAAAGTTAGAAATTACTTAAGTTGGAATTTGAATAGCATGTAATATGCTATTATGGAAATATGGTAAAATATCCATTTCCTTCTAGATTTTGTTCGCATTTGCTATAGAACTTTATAAAAAAATTGTTGACTGGGTTCTTCATGAACAAAAGCACCTCAAACAGGAAAGAACATTAGCAGCTACTTATATTTTATTTAACGCTCATTTTATTGATATTATAATTTAAACAACATCTCTTCAAACTTCAAGCATAAATAATTAATATTCTTTTAAGTATATCTTCCTTAAAATGAATAAATCAAAACTTACACATTTAACAAATTAAGTTACCCAAATGCTTAAGCATTTATTACAAACTCATTTAATCAAACTCTTCTAAACATCAAATAAGATCACAAATCTAAACTACCTAATGCTTCACTTACCTTAAAAATCAGAAAAAATGCACAGAAGTATAGCAATAATTATAAAACTGATCACACTTACAAATACCAGTTGCAAATGTGCTAATAGATAGTTTTATTAATTCATTTAGGCCTTGTATCTTTCTGAGGTTGCATTCCTAGGGTTGCAGAGATTTTTACAAGACTTAATAGAAAAAAAATACCTCCTCTGACTAGCTGAAGTTGCAGAATCTGGTTGTTAAGCAACTGATTCTTGGTCTGGCATCCAGTGTGCAGGCCAAGATTTAAATGTGAGCCTCTATAAAAAAGCTGAGTCCCTTTTTGTAATTCAGTTTCTCTTTTTACACTAACAAGACTTTTTCAGTCCATGTCTTCCACGAGGCTTTTAACTTCATGTATTTCCAGGAAAGGATATATTAGTATTCTGTAAATTGCACATATTCAGCATTTCCAAGCTTATCTCACCCTTATGACCCAATTTCTTAGTGTTCCTGGAAATTTGTCTTGCATTACATCTAATGAGGTAATCCAGAGTTTCTTCTCCGAAGAATGAGACATTATTCTTATCTTTGGGACACTGGCCAACTGATCGCCTTGGAACAATTACATATGACCACCGGTATCAATGTATGGCCGGATTCTGTTGTTATCTGGGGATCTCACAGTTCCCTGAGGTTTCAAATACATCTTTCCTCTCTGTTTTTCAGATTGATAATTTTTATTTTATCTTCTTGTTTATTCTTACTCTGGCATCTCCAATCTGCTCTTAAACTCATCCAGTCAATTTTGAATTTCAGGTATTATACTTTCAGTCATAGACTTTTTCTTCTATCTTTTTTTTAATGCTTTCTATTTCTCTACCAAGATTTTCTCTCTTTGCATCACTTATAAGCATATTTTCTTTTATGTCCTGTAGTCAAAGTAGCTGCTTTAAAATCTTTGTCTACTAATTCCAACCTCTGGTTCATCTCAGAATTAGTATATGCTGATTGTCTTTAAGTACGAGTCATATTTTCCCATGTATTTGTATATCAGATAATTTTAGAATGTGTCCTGGATATTATGAATGATTAGATAGATTCTGGATTCTGTTATGTTACTACGAGAAGCACTGATGTTTTATTTGGGCAGGCAGTTAACTTACTGAACTCAAACGGCAAACTCTGTCTTCTCTGTTCTGCTCTAGCCTAGAGCTGGGCTGCGGAAGTTCAATTCAGAGGTCGGCAAGGGAGTTGGGCAATGTTTATACACAGAATTTGGTTCTCTGGCTCTCTCCTTTCTGAGATTTCCCTCCTCATTTTCCATTACTGGTTCTTCCCAATCTCAGTTCTCTTCTTCTTCAAGCCAGTTAAACTAAACAATTTTTTTTAATCCCTGGCTTAGCCACCCCACATAGTACAGACTGAGACTTCCTCTCAAGGTTAAGAACCTTCAAACTGGGAAACTCACCCAGTGTCTTTCCTTCTTCCAGGTGTCCATCCCCTTCCAGTATGTTCCTGCTTTTATTTGTTCTTGCTGCCCGCGAGTAATTATTTTTATACTTCCTCCAGGGTTTATAGTTGTCATTTGTGGGAAGATTGGTCAAATAGGAACCACCCAGCCATTACCAGAACGTCTTTTTAAGGTCAAAGTTCAGCCTAATTTTTACAACTTCTTGTGAAATATGTTGCTCTTTCTCCTCTTTTTTACAATATGATGTTTCATTCTCTGTTACAACTTTTTACTACCTTATTAGAAATGATTGCAAGAGAGGTTTCCTCTAAAAATGTAGTATTAAAAAAGTTGGCCAAAGTCTTGTATAGATGCGATCCTATATTATTTTGCAAGAGCTTATGGTGGATCTATCTGGAATCTGACTCCACCTGCTAACAACTGTATGGTTTGGAGGAAGACCTTCACTGTCTCAAAGTTTTCGTTTTTCTTTTTATAAAAGAGAGACAGTGATTTACTGTCCTCTCTATAGCCACAACATTGATACTGGAATCAAATGATATGCTACACTTAAAGGTATTTAAAAGTGAAGCAATTACAATAATTTCCTTCATCCAGTCTCACTACATATTTTGAGTGTGATGCAGGGGATGGGAGCACAATGGTTTTTACCTCAAATTCTTGCTCTCCCATCCTTCGTCTGCTGCAGACAGAATACTAAGCTGTGGCAGCGTCAGCAGGGCAGGGCCGGGCAGCTCTGGTGGCCAGACACTTGGAAAAGGCCATACCAGATGCCCATCCCATGGTCTGCTCCTCAGCTTTACATCAATTTAAGCTAAATTTTACTAGTGTTCCCAACTGACCAGACTAATTTAGCTAACCAAACTCATAAGTGTCCAATGCATACACCAGAAAGATGATTTATTGACCCACCCACAGCAGAGACTGGGATATTTGTGTCTGATAGACAAGGTGCTCTGCATCCTGGTATCAGTGCTTCTGAAAACCAAATTAATAATCCAAAAATTGTTTCCTGGCATGGAAATGGGGCAGAGATGAATGATAATTACACTACTACTAATAAAAATACCTGCCATATGCTGAGTGCTTCATATTCCTTTTTGTTAATCTTAACAGCAACCTTGCAAAGAAGATATTATCATTTTACAGTTGAAGAAGCTGAAACCCAGAATTTAAATATCCTTTTAAAGGTCATAAATCCAGGAAGCATAAATCTGGCTGTGGTAAGATCAGATGAACCATGTTGGCTCTACATGGAAAAGCAGAACTCTCTAGTGGGAGGGATATGTATGTCCGCAGAGTCAACATCTCTGTACATTTGCTGGTGCTGGACAAAGACCTCTGAATCCTTGTTCTTCAGAGCACTAATTTGTTTATTTGTTTTTTAATTTCAGGGTATTATGAGGATACAAACATTTTGGTTACATTTTATGTCTTTGTCTCACCCAAACGAGGATTAGAGGCATGCCCTTCCCTTCTACAATGCTCACCATGTCCTTTAGTTGTGAGTTTACCCCCCCATTCCCCTAATCCCTGGAGAGGATTACTGCCATGTGAGCACCCTAGTGTTCATCAGTTAGTACCAATGTGATGGCGAGTACAAGTGGAGCCCGTTCTTCCGATCTTGTGATACCTCACTTCGGATAATGGGCTCAAGTTCAATCCAGGAAAGTATAAGAGGTGCTAGATCACTGTTGTTTCTTATGTTTGAGTAATATTCCATTGTAAACATATACCAAATTTTAATAATCCACTCATGGATTGACAGGCACTTGGGTTGTTTCCACATCCTTGCAATAGTGAATTGTGCTGCCATAAACATTTGGGTGCAATGTCTCTATTATAGAATATCTTTTGTTCTTTTGGGTAGATGCCTAATAGTCTTCAGAGCACTTATTATCTCAGCTCCATGCTAAGTGTCTTCCTTTTTATCCCTTGTTTCCTGATTGAGTCCATTATCATTAATTTGTTAGCTTTATTCATATTCCAGCCCAGACAACCTGATATTATGGCTGGATACCTTGCTTGGTTGGATTAGAGCACGTCTCCAAGGCTTGTGGTAAAAGTTTTGCTGCCCTGAGACTGAGAAACCCTCTAAAGGATAATAACGTTGCTTCCCTCAAGCTGATATTCTTTACATATCATTCAACATTTATTAAATGAGTGCAGAAGAAACTGATTTTCTGAGTTAAAAGTATTCTTTCCTTATGTTCAGAATAAGATACTTAATTTCTGATAGAAACTGATATTTTAGCCAATTTGGAGTTATCTTTCATTTCACAATGTTACCTTTGCTAGTATTATGTCATTAAATCAGAAATTTCCAATTTTGAATTAAATGTTTAGTTTATTATATCTCAAACAAGCAGTAGTACAATTAATCAAAGCATGCAACTAAACTGTCAACACAGTTTTGCCACCTTAACAGTAGCTCATGTATGCCAGCAGCAAAGAAGCCTGGGGAGTGAGTGGTGATGAAATCTCAAAAGGCGGTTCCCACAGCTTGTTGAAAACTGAATATTTTTTCTTGCAAGAAGTGGTCCAAAGCCTGGAAGAAGTTGTAGTCAGTTGGTGCAAGGTCTGGTGAATATGGTGGATGACAGAGAGTTTCCAAGTCCAGCTTCTGCAGTTTGAGCAGCATTGTTTGTGCAACACATGGTTGAGTGTTGTCTTGCAAGAGGATTGGCCTGTCTCTGTTGACTCATCTCGGCTGCTTAATTACAAGCATCCTCATCATTTCATCCAGATGGTTGCAGTAGACATCCGCTGTAATTGACTGCCCAGGTTTCATGAAGCTGTAGTGGAGATAATGCCAGCACTGGACCACCAAACAGACACCATTAGCTTTTTTTTTTTTCAATGAATATCCAGTTTTGGACTGTGTTTCAGCACTTCATCTCTATCCAGCCATTGTGCTGAGTGCTTGCAATTGTCAAAAAGAATCCATTTTTCATCACACATCACAATACGGTGTAGAATTGGCTCACCTTTGTGTCATGACAGCAAAGAAAGGAATGCTTCGAGACAGTTTCTTTTCTGATGCTCATTTAATTCATGTGGAACCCATCTATCCAGCTTCCTTACCTCGCCCATTTGTTTCAAATCGTCCAATATTGTTGGAATAGTAACATCAAAACTTGCTGCTAGTTCATGTGTAGGTTGAGATGGATTTGCTTCCACTACAGCTTTCAGCTCATCATTATCCGCCTTGGTCTCAGGTCACCCACATAGCTCATTTTCAAAATTAAAATCACCAGAATGGAACTTCTAAAACCATCAGTGTACTGTGCATTCATTAGCCACCTTCCCAGAAACTTCATTGATATTTCAAGCTGTCTGCACTGCATTGGTTCCATGATGGAACTCATACTCAAAAACAACACAAATTTTTGACTTATCCATGGTTTCACAAAAATTGCTCTTAAAAAAATTTGAAAGATAATCACAAGCCAAAACATGCATTTGAAAGAATGAGGATGTATATTCACAATAAAAACAAACGAAAAACCCCCAAGAAGTATCAAAGTGAAATGCCAGAGATATCAACTGTCAAACTTAGTACTTAAGGAAAATGGACATTTAATACTTAATAATGTAATAGCTCAATGGTATAAGTGATCCAACTAAGGGCAGAAGTAAATTCCGTTGAAATAATAATACTTATAAGGATAGACACATTTTTGGGGCTGAAAAAATGCCTGTCACTGTTCTTAGTTCCTTTTTTATCCTCATAAAAATATCTGCAAAGTAGATACTGTTATATTACCTGCATTTGTACAGATAAGGAAAATCAGGCACTGAGAAGGTGAGGCATTTGCTTAAGGTCACACAACTTGTACATGGCTGTAGTCAGAATCAAATCCAGGCCTTCTACCAATGCACTGGCCTGCCTCATGGCTAAAGTTACCAATTGCTTTGGACTGAACTGTGTCCTCCCTAAATTCATATGTTGAAGTCTGAACTCCCAGTGCCTCAGAATGGGACTGTAGTTGTAGTGATTGAGTTAAAATGAGGACATCAGGTGGGCCTAAATCCAATCTGACTGATGTCCTTATAAGAAGAGGAAATTTGCATGCACAAAGGGACAATAGGGGTGTGCACTCACAGAGGAAAGCCCAGGTAAGGACACAGTGTGAGGGCAGCCACCTGCAAGCCAAGGAGAGAGGACTCAGGGGAAACCAGCAGGCCAACACCTTGATCTTGGATCTCAAACCTTTAGTACTGTGAGAACATAAATTTCTGTTGTTTAAGCCAACCAGTCTGTGGTATTTTGTTATGGCGGCCCCAGCAAACTGACACACAAACCTTGTGGAAAATAAGCTTTAGCATTCTTCCCCCCTGGCTTGCCCCGTTTCATTTATCCAACACTTTCCCGCTCTTCTGCAATTCTTCTTTCAACCTCTGTCCCTCCTTCCCTCTCTCCTTCCCTCCCTCCTTTCTCTCCCTTTTCTTCTTCACACTCCGTTCCTCTGTCTGTCTCTGCAATCTTTCTGAAGCAGAAGGCTTCTTGGTCACCATACTAAAGTCTTCATGTTTTAGGTAGAAACGTAAATTACGGTCCTAGTGGAAAGCACCAGGCTCTGTGTGGCTGAGCTTCTTAGTTCGGGCTGCTGTAACAAAGTACCATAGACAGGGTGGCTTATAAACAGCAGGAATGTATTTCTCACAGTTTTGGAGGCTGAAGTCTGAGATCAGGTGCCATCAGGTTGGGTCCTGGGGAGGAGCTTCCTCCAGGTTGCAGACCCAGGTCTTCTCATCGCCTCCTCCCACGGCAGGCGGAGCGCTAGCGAGCTCTCCCGTCTCTTCTTATGAGAGCACGAATCACACTCAGGGAGGCTCCACTTCGTAACCTCGTTATCTCCCAAAGGCCCCACCCACAAATACCATCACATTGGGATTAAGGGGTCCATATATAAATATTGGAGGGACACAAACGTTCCATGTATAACATTGATTTTAGCATCTCTGATGTCCTAGCTGACTTTTGGCCTTTCTCAGTGCACAGCTTCAGGGTGTCCACATGACCATGGCTGCCTTGTGAGGGGAGTGTGTGTGTGTGTGTGTGTGTGTGTGTGCTCGTGACAAAGAGCCTCCGTGCCTAGGGCCAGCTCACAAGTCTGCTCCAGGGCGCTTTCTATTCTGGAGGAAGTGGGGCGGGTTTATGTCCTGCCACGTGGGGAATCCTGGATTGACCTAAACTATACTGTGAGTTATTCTAATGACGCTGCCACACCCTCCAGAAATCTGCTGAGGGTAGCTGACTGCCTGGCTGGTGGCTTAATGTGGCTCTCATTTTAATAGACCATGAGGTGCTATCTGCTCCTTGTTTGAATTCTCAATGCCCAGCTGTGTTAGTATAGGTTATGATATTATTCAGGTATGGCAAGACCAACAGCTCAAAAGACGACTGCCATTGAAAAGATAGTTTGCTACTCAGTTTCCTCGAGGAAGGGGCGCACCATGCCGTGGGGGGCATGTGGGAAAGCACCAGGGTCAGCCAGGAGGCAGAGGGAGCGAGGGGAAGAACCTGTATTGTGGTTTCCACAGGAAGGAAGGGGCCAGGGCCAGCAGCGTTAAGAGTTGGCTAGTTTGAATCGTTTCAGCAGGCCCTGGGTGTGGCGGCTGTCCCTAGTTGTCTGGTCCCTGACCCTGGGGTGATTAGGGCAGGGGGACAGTGGCCCGGAGTGTAAAAGCCCAATAGAGGAGGTGGCGGGGGAGTGGGCTCTGGACTGGTTGCATTGGACAGCCGCCTTCCTGGGTGAGCTGTTGACTCTCTCTGGGAGTTGGCCACCCTTCCTGGGGGCAGTCCCTTCTAGATCCGCAAGGCCCCAGATGTCAAAGCGTCAGAACACAGAAAATACAGGACGTGGTTAATACACTAGCACAAAGTCACGCTCACCAACTAGTGGCATTCTGCTGTGCAGCGAGCCGTGGTGTTGAGCAGGAAATGGAAGGTCCCTGCTCCTGCGGAGTTAGGCTGATGGAACACATGAACCTTGATTTTCTTTTTTTAACCACAGATTTAACATCCACTATTTTCACAAGAGTATTTTTTGGGTGTGTGTGAATGGGAAGTGACAGAGGGATCACGTCCCTGTGACTCCTGCGGCCCACGTTCCCCTTCCCAGACAGTGCTCTGTGCCCTTGGGGTGAACCATGGGGTGGACAGTGAGGTCCTGCCCCTCTGAGGTGAGGGGACCATTTGTGTGCTGGACGCTTTGCTAAGTGTTTTTGCACACCTGATCTCGTGCGCCTCTCACATCGCCCTCTGAGGCGGGTATTATATTTGTTCCAGCTTCTCAGGTATGGAAACGTAGACACCAAGAGATGAATAACTTGCCTGAGGCTACATAACCAGTGGATCAGATGGCATTTGAACCCAGCTTGTCTTAGAGCTTGTCAAAGCTATTTGCGTACACAATGATGCAATGTTGTTTCTGTTAGGTTTGCTTTTGTAAATCTAACTCCGACCACAGACAGGTGCAGGACCACAGACAGCTGCAGCAACAACAGCATTCCTAGCCCCCCTGATAAGGACGAAGCTACCCCCGTCCCCTATCTCTGCAGGTGTTACTCCCCGGAAAAACCTTCTATAAAACCCAAGGCTTTCCCCTCTCTTGTGGTGGACGCTCTTTTGGTCTCCACCCATCTGCACCCAGATGCTCAAAATAAACAGCATTTTGCTACACATGAGGCTCTGGACCTAACAGTTTCCTGCTGTGAACCCTATTCTGGCTCTGCGAAATCAAAGAGGTTGGCTTAGTAATACATTTACACCTCTTTATCTCCCTCTGCTCCCCTCCGCCCAACCCTGGGGCAGCATTTTAGTGTCTTTCACAGTGGGGAGCATTCTGATGCCAGTTTGGCTGTATGGACTTGGGAGAATGGGGAGGGAAGGAAGATCTCACGAGGAATTTTCGATGAGCATCCCTCACCCCAGACCTCTAGGTTTATGAGTTTAGGAAGAAAAAGAATTATTGACTTGATATTCACTGGAGCCTAAACACCACCCAGATTTCAGGCGGAAGGTGACAGATTCGGGCAGGAAATGCCGACTGGTCGCCCCAGCCACACTGCAGTGGCCTAATCCCACCTTCCCTTGCGGCCGGCCAGGAAATCAAGCCTCAGGTCTAAAGTCAGCCCTGTGAAGAAGATCCTGGTTTCATTTTGGCTGTTGTTTTCTGCTTTTCCTGATTGCAGGGGAGTCACTCATAAAAAAGGGAGCATGTGACGAGACAATTTGAACTTGTCCTTTATTGCCTCTGGCTGTATTTTCCCAAACATGTCCACATAGTTGAAGGGGTCAGTAGGAAGAGAAATCTGAGTTGCAGTAGGGTCTAAACAAGTCTTGCCCTTTCAGATCCTGTCGGGCTTATTGTCACAGGCAGAGTGATGCCAGCTGCAGCTCTGTGTCAGCAGCTCCGCTGCCGAGAGCACAGATGAACACTCAGAGTGTTGACAGCTCTCTTTGTTCATGTCCCTGCCTGGAAACCTGGAAAACTTGCCACAGTACTACGGCTTGTCAGCGTAATATTCTAGCTTGTCAGGGAAGGTTTGAATAAGAAACATCAGGCAATTGAAAATCAACTTTCCTTGCCGGAGGAACCAGAAAATCTCTTCCAGGAAGGAGGCTTTCTGCAGGGCTGGCCCCAGGGCATGGGGGCTGCATGATGCCTGTGGGCCCTGGCGGCTCTTTGAGAGAAGGGCTCTTCCATGAGGCTGGCTGGCTCCTGGCTTGGCCCCCACAGTGTTCACTCCCTGCTGCTGTGTAGGTAGTTAGCCTCACAATCTAGCGTGTGTCTTAGAAATCTGTGTTTTTAACAAGTGGAAGAGACTCAGATTGATGGCTAAGTAAAAGCTACAGGCATGCACTAATTAGGTCAGAGCAGGGCACAGTCCTTACAGACAAGTTGGGGACATCATACTAACTATATTTTCTTCTTTTCTTTTCTTTCTTTAGTTTTTTTTTGGGGGTGGTGGCATCTGGGGCCTCACTGACTATGGAGAGAGGCTGCCCCTCCCAGGACTAGCTCATTCCTAGCCCTGGCAAACCACTTGCTTATGGTCAGCCTTTGAGATGCAAACCAACCAATCCCCATCTACACTCCCACCCCCTCCTTCATCCTCCTAAACCCACTCAGCTGCTGACCCTGCCTCCCCCACTCCTTCCCCAGAAAATCACAACAAAATGTTCCTCTCGCTCCTTCTGCCCCAGCCCGCGTGGCCCTGCATGGCATGGTGCGCCCTCTCCTCTCGGGAACTTTGACTATCTGTTTGTTTTTAAGTTTTATTTTAAATTGACAAATAATAATTGTGTATATTTATGGGGTATGATATGAAGTCATGAAATACCACATACATTGTGGAATGATTAAATCAAGCTTTTCGATGGCAGCATCTCCTGATCTTTGGCCTCACCACACCTGAATAATAATAAAACCTGCATTTTAGAACATACGTATGGGCGAGCTTGTATCCCCTTAGGTGGAGACTGGTCTCCAAAGACTATTTGTTAATGATAATTAACTTGGGGAGATTCTATAATTCATCATTTGAATGTTTTTACCATTGAATTAGATAAACATCAAGAATGTGGATGAAAAAGTTTGGATGAAAAAGTTTGGATGAAAAAGTTTTATATGTTAGATGACAGTGTCAAGTTTCAAAAATGTCTTGATACCTTAAATTTATCACTATACAAATGAGAGAAAGTTTAACAGAATAAATGTAATGAACTTCAGTAAGAAATCAATCGCCTAATGGTAGCTTAAACGTGGTTCATTTAAGAAAGACATAGAGGTTGTAGGATGTCACATGGTCGCTCTAAACAGTACAACACAGAAGTGGGGTTCAGTACAACCAGCGTTCATGTCCAGGTAGAGCGATCCAATGGTTCCACGTTGTACACTTATGTGTCACGTGCAAAAGACTAGATCCAGGGTGATCATTACTTTTTGAGAGAGCTCCTTATGAATTGGAATGTACCCATGAAAGGATGACCAGAATTATAACAGGGTGAAAGCCATCAGCTTAAATGAACACCTCCCAAATTTTAAGGGTTTTATATGTAAGCAGGGTGGATTTATTCTGTGTAGCTAAAAGACACAGAATTAAGATCCACAGAGAAATTCATATAGAAGTGAATTTTACCTTTATAATGAGGAAGAACTTTCCAATAATTAGTGTTGTTCAAAAATGGAATGAGTTCTTTGGAATCATAGAAAGTATTCAGAGAATGAATAATCATTAGTTGGAGATGTTATAGAAGAAATTTCTGCATTAAGTGGATGGTTGGATTTGTCACTTCAAAGATACTTTCTGAATCTAAAATTCAAAGCAAATGGATTTTTTTTAACCCCATTGAGCCCAAGTTTCCTTGTATATATCTCACAGGGTATTACTGGTGTATCATTTTTCTTTTTGTTATAAAAATACTAAAAATTTTAAATGACCATATTATTTTTTCTTTAATCACATTGACAATATTTCTTTGGAAAAGGAAGCATATCTCTCTGGAGGACAGCACAGGACATACCTAGTTTCCCCCCTGAAGCTGGTGTTAGAGACAGAATGGTTAGCTCCTTACTTGTTCTCCACCCTGTGACACATGGCTCGACCTGAGTGGCCAGGTCAGGTCAGATTTTATCTCATCATCTAACTCTATGTTCTGTAAATGGGACCAGTAAGATTAGGGTCATGGAAAGTAAGGTGGACTAATGTGGTTTCTAATTTTATTGCTAACTTTTTGCTGTTTGAGGATCTAGAAACTAAGCCTCAAATTTTCTGATAAGTTTCTCTTCTTGGTTTTCAACAAATTGTGGACAAATTCAACTGGCTTTTTCAATTTTATAGCAAATTTTTTCCCTCCAAATGTTTGGCTTGACAAGGATTCTCTGTTAACTTGAAAATAAAAAAAAAAAAACCAAAGAGACAAAACAAATTCCTAAATTGACCAGGTTATGAGGCGTTATATGAAATAGAATTTGGAAGAGGCCATCACTGATTTTATTTTAAATCTATTACTTCCCCAAACTCCAGTGCAACGTATTCCGTAGAGGAGGCTCCAGGTTTGGGCATCTGCAATAAGGTTAATGGCACAATGGTGGACAAAGATACCTGTTTATAAATTTTGTGAGTAAAACTGGAGAAGTCTAGAATTTTTAATTGACATTCTGGTCTTGTCCCAGTTTTACAATGCAGGGAACAAAATAACCTGAACTTAGTCTGATAATGCTTCCTAATTAATATAGTTACTTAGACACTAAAGTTAATTAAAACACCTGATGACTACTTCCTGCCACCTGAATTCCTCGTGCTCTATTATAATGGATTGTTATTTTGTTTATTCATAATAACTGTATTGGAGTGTCCTCTCTGATGGACCCAGGATAATTTCTCTAGGTTATTTAAAAACTTTTATGAGACAACTTTTTTCCTAGATGGAATCTTCATGGAGACTAGCCAAAGAAAACAGGTAAGTCAGAGCTACTGCAGCCAAGCAGGGTGAGGAGAGTCCCGACCTGGCTTCCCGGCCCTTCTCTTTCATGTGATTCCACTTAAGAACACACACACGTCCCGTATTTCAACAGGAAAATTCTTTACCCCATTAAATTACTGAGCCATTTGCTATAGTCCATCTAGAGGTACCGGTTGTTCCCTGTCGAATTTCTAGCTTGGTTCTCAGGCTGGTCAGTGGGCTTTGAGAACTTACTCCACTGTTGACTATTGTCACAGAGAAATAGGTCAGGGACTAAATTGTTCACAATTTTTGTTGCTTTTGATTTTGGACATGAATCAGTCAGAACTAAGTCACAGGAACTGAGTACACATCCCAATTACCGATGTGTGCACATAACTTTTAAATTGATACCATTGTGAGATTCAAAATTGGCAGGAAAAACCATCTACTGAGAGGTGAGATAAGTATAAGTAGTTTAAAAGAACTGTATATTTTGCTTCCCTGTCACATCCCCTATAAAAGCTATGCATTCACGATTGGACCTGCTTTTAGATGCTTCAGGATCATACCCATGCCATCCTATTTGCTGAAGATGTGGGTTTATAGTCACAAATAAAAGTAGTCTAGCCACAGCACTCTGTCTCAAAAAAAAAAAAAAGTAGTCTCAAAAGTGGGCCTACTTTATAAGTACTGTCAGAAAGAATGGTTTTAAACCAGCTATTTTAAACCTTTAGATTAATGTTTATGGGAAACGCCCTTTAAAATTTAGTTGGCTAATAGCCAACAATTATGTATAGTGAGCTCAACTTCTTCAGGTACCCAGGGATATGTTTTCCAACTAATTGTGCCCTGGAAGCTTTACCAGGAGAATTTAAAATTGTTTCATGGGTGAATCATTGAGGTTTTTTTTTTTTTTTTTTTTTTAAAGGCAATGGTGAAGAGTCTATAAGTGCTTTGATTTTTCCCATGACATCAGTGATGGGGAAGTGGCAGAGCAGGACATTCTGATCACATGTCTTGTAGCCAAACCCCTGGTTTGGGTCTTGGCAAGAACCCAGTGGCTGCAGGACTTTGGTTGGCTTCTGCCCCCTTGTTCCAGGCATTAATTTGCCCTGAGTAATTCAGCTCTTAGCTGAAGTCATCTTGTCCTCTGAGGTCGAAACAAAATTAATACAAACTCTTACTTCACATCCTAGACAAGATCCAAAGTCTTCCCCAAGAGTTCCATGATTCCCGAAGGCTGTTGTTACCATGTCTGTTCTGGCTCAGTGCCTGCTTCGATGGGGTTCCTGAACTCCAGCTGCTCTCTTCTCTGCTCTCTGTTCTGTGCTGAACAAAAGCGGAACTTGGTTTCTTTGGCTGACTTCCACAATCCCACTTTTGTGATGTGCTCTCTTTATCCTTCCCTCTCACCCCCCAACCCTTTCCACCCTCTAATATCTATCATTCTACTCTCTATTTTTATGAGGTCAACTTTTTTAGCTCTCACATCTGAGTGAGAACATGCAATATTCGTCTTTCTGTGCCCGGCTTATTTCACTGAACATAATGAGCTCCAGTTCTACCCATGATGCTGCAAATGATATGATTTCATTCTTTCTTACGGCTGAAGAGTATTCCTTTATGTATATGAACCACATTTTCTTTATCCATTCATCCATTATAGACACTTAGGTTGATTCCATATCTTTGCTATTGTGAATAGTGCTGCAATAAACACACAAGTGCAGATATCCCTTCGATATACTGATTTCTTTTCCTTTGGATAAATACCAACTAGTAGGATCGCTGGATTGTATGGTATTAATAGTTCTATTTTTAGTTTTTTGAGAATTCTCCATACTGTTATCCATAGTGGCTGCACTAACTTATATTCTCACCAACAGTGTATAAGAATTTCATTTTCTCTTCATCCTAGCCACCACCTGTTATTTGTTTGTCTTTTTATAATAGCCATTCTAATTGGGATAAGATGATATCTCATTGTGGTTTTGATTTGCATTTCCCTGATAAGTAGTGATGTTGAGCATTTTTTTTCTTATACCTGTTGACCCTTCATATGTCTTCTTTTGAGAAATGTCTATTCATGTTCTTTGCCCATTTTTTAATGGAGTTTTTCTTTTATCGTTGAGTTCCTTTTATATGCTGGAGATTGGTCCCTTGTTGGATAAATAGTTTGCAAATATTTTCTCCTATTCAAAAGGTTATCTCTTCTCTCTTTTGATTGTTTCCTTTGCTGTGCAGATGTTTTTAGTTTAATATAGTTCTGTTTGTCTTGTTTTGTTTTAGTTGTCTGTGCTTTTGAGGTCTTAGCCATAAAATCTTTGCCTAGACCAATGTGCCGATGTGTTTTCCCTATGTTTTCTTCTAGTCGTTTTGTAGTTTTGGGTCTTACATTTAAGTCTGTAATCCATCTTGAGTTGACTTTTGTATATGGTGACAGATAGGGGTCCAGTTTCACTGTTCGGAATACGGATGTCCAGTTTTACCAACACCATTTATTGAACAGAGTATCCTTTCCCCAGTTTATGCTCTTGGTGTCTTTGTCAAATGTCAATTGGCTGTAAGTGTGTGAATTTATTTCTGGGTTCTCCATTCTGTTCCATTAGTTTATGTGTTTATTTTTATACCAATACCATGCTATTTTGGTTACTATAGCCTCATTAAATATTTCAAAGTCAATTAATGTGATACCTCCAGCTTTCTTCTTTTTGTTCAGGATTGCTTTGGCTATTCTGGCTCTTTTTTGGTTCCATATGAGTTTTAGGATTATTTTTCCAATTTCCACAAAAAATGTCATGGATATTTTGATAGTGATTGCATTAAATCTGTAATTGCTTTGGGCATTATGTCATTTTAATGATATTAATTCTTCCGATCCACGAGCACTGGATGTCTTTCCATTTGTTTGCATCTTATTAAATTTCTTTCATCAGTGTTTTATAGTTTTCCTTACCCTGATCTTTCACCTCCTTGATTAAATTTATTCCTATGTATTTTTTTTTGTAGCTATTGTAAATGGAATTACCTTCTTAATTTCTTTTTCAACCACTGTATTATTGTTGCATGGAAATGTTAGTGATTTTTGTATGTTGACTTTGTATCCTGCAACTTTACTAAATTTGTTTCTCAATTCTGAGAGGTTTTTTTGTGGAATATTTGGTTTTTCTAAATATAAGATCTTGTAATCTGAAAAGAGGGACAATTTGTCATCTTCTTTTCTAATTTGGATGCTGTTTATTTCTTTCTCTTGCCTGATTGCTCTGGCTAGAATTTCCAGTACTATATTCAAAAGGAGTGGTGAAAGTGGACATCCTTGTCTTATTCCAGTTCTTACAGGAGAAGCTTTGAACTTTTCCCCACTTAGTATTATGTTAGTTGTGGGTTTGTCATATATGGCTTTTATTAATTTAAGGTTTGTTTCTTTTATGCCTACTTTGTTGAGAATTTTTATCATGAAGGGATGTTGAATTTTATCAAATGCTTTTTCTGCATCTATTGAGATGATCATATGGGTTTTGTCCTTCATTCTGTTGATGTGGTGTATCACATTTATTGATTTGTGTATGTTGAGCCATCCTTGCATCCCTGGTATAAATTCCACTTGATCATGGTGTACTATCTTTCTGATGTGCTGTTGAATTTGGTTTGATAGTATTTTGTTGAGGAGTTTTGTGCCTATGCTCATCAGAAATATTGGCTTACAGCTTTTTTTTCTGTTGTGTCCTTGTCTGGTTTTGGTATCACGGTAATGTTGGCCTCGTAGAATGAGTTAGGGAGAATTCTCACCTCTTCAATTTTTTGGAATAGTTTGAAAAGGATTGGTACCAATTCTTTATGCATTTGGTAGAATTTGGCAGTGAATTCATCTGGTGTTGGGCTTCTTTTTGTTGGGAGACTTTTTATTCCTGACTCAATCTCACTACTCATTATTGGTCTTTGCAGGTTTTCTATTTTTTCCTGATTCAATCTTGGTAGGTTGTATATTACTAGAAATGTATCCATTTCCTCTAGGTTTTCCAGTTTGTCAGCACACAGTTGTTGATATAGTCTCTGATGATCTTTTGTATGTCTGTGGTATCAGTTGTAATGTCTTATTTTTTATCTCTGATTTTGTTTATTTGAGTATTCTCTCTTCTTGATTAGTTTAGCTAGTGGTTTATCAATTTTGTTTATTTTTTCAAGCAACCAACTTTTTGTTTCATTAATTCTTTTCATTTTTTTGGTCTCTATTTCATTTTGTCTTGCTTTGATCTTTATTGTGTCTTTCCTTCTGCTAATTTTGGGTTTGCTTTGTTGTTACTTTTTTAGTTCCGTGAAGTGCATCATTAGATTGTTTATTTGAAATCTTTCTACTTTTTTGATGTAAGTGTTTATTGCTATGAACTTCCCTCTTAGAACTGCTTTTGCTGAATGTCACAGGTTTTGGTATGTTATGTTTGTATTTTCATTTGTTTCAAGAAATTTTTTGATTTCCACCTTAATTTCTTCATTGACCCAATGGTTGTTCAGAAGCATGTTGGTTAATTTCCACGTGTTTTTACAGTTTCCAGAATTCCTCATGGTATTGATTTTTAGTTTTATTCCATTGCAGTCTGAGAAAATACTTGATATCATTTTGATTTTTTAAAATTTCTTGAGACTTGTTCTGTGGTCAAACGTATGGTCCATTCTGGAGAATGTTCCATGTACTGATGAGAAGAATGTATATTTTGCAATTGTTGGATAAAGTGTTCTGTAAATATCTGTTAGGCCCATTTCATCTAGAGTTCAGTTTAAATCCAATGTTTTATAGTTGATTTTCTGTCTAGATGGTCTAATGCTGAAACTGGGGTGTTGAAGCCCCCCACTATTATTGTGTAAGAGTCTAGTTCTCTCTTTAGATTTAGTAATATCTGTTTTATGAATCTGGGTGCTCCAGTGTTGGATGCATATAAATTTAGAATTATTATATCCTATTGCTGGATGGATCCCTTTATCATTATATAATGACCTTTTTTTTCCCTTTCTTTTCTTTCTTCTTTTTTTTTTTTTTTACAGTTTTTGACTTAAAGTTTGTTTTATTGGATGTAAGTATAGCTACTACAACTTGATTTTGGCTTCCTGTTGAGTGGAATATCTTTTCTCACCTCTTTACTTTCAATCTATATGTGTCTTTATAGTTAAAGTGCATTTCTTGTAGATAGCATATAGTTGGATTTTTGTTTTATCCATTCAGCCAATCTACATGTTTTAAGTGGAGAATTTAAGCCCTTTACATTCAAGATTATTATTAGTATGTGAGATTTTGTTCCTGTCATATTGTTAGTTGTTTCATGGTTGTTTTGTTCCTTTCTTTTTCTCTTAATGTTTGTTATTGTGGCTTGGTGGTTTTCTGTAGTAGTACCAAGTGGGTCCTTTCTCTTCCTCATTTGTGTATTTGCTTTACCAGTGAATTTTATACTGTCATATGATTTCATGATGGTAAATGTCATCTGTTCACTTCCAGGTTTAGGATTTCCTTGAGCATTTCTCATAGGGCCAATCTGGTGGTAATGAATCCCTCAACTTTTACTTGTCTGGGAAAGAATTTATTTCTCCTTCATTTATGAAGAACAATTTTGCTGGATATGGTATCCTTGGCTGACAATTTTTTTTCTTTTAGCACTTTGACTATATAATCCCATTCTCTCCTGGCTGATAAGGTTTCTGCTAAGAAATCAACTGATAGTCTGATGGGGGTTCTATTATAAGTGACTAGATGCCTTTCTCTTGTTGATTTTAGAATTCCCTCTTTGTCTTTGACTTTAGACCATTTTTCTATAATGCGCCATGGAAAAGACCTTTTTCCATTGTATCTGTTTGGGCATTTCAGAGCCTCCTATATCTGGATGCCTAAATCTCTTGCTAGACTTGGGAAGTTTTTATCTATTATTTTGTTAAAGAGGTTTTCTATCCCTTTCAGTCTCTCTTACTTGTATACTTGATCACTTTATGGTGTCCTATATGTCACAAAGTCTTTGCCCATTCTTTTTAATTCTTTTTTTCTTTATTTTTGTCTGACTGGGTTATTTCAAAAGACCTGGCTTAAAGTTCTGAGATTTTTTTTCTTCTGCTTGATCTAGTCTATTGTTGAAGCTTTCAAATGTGTTTCGTATTTCATTCAATGAATTCTTGAGGTCTGGAATTTCTGTCTGGTTCTTTTTTAATGATATCTATCTTTTTGGTGAATTTCTCACTCATGTTCTAAATTGTTTTTCTTATATCTTTGTATTGTGTTTCAGAATTATCCTCTCTCTCACTGTGCTTCTCTAGAATCAATAATTTGATTTTTTAAAAAGGATTTCATGATTTTTTTTTTTTAATTTTTTAAGAGACAGAGTCTCACTCTGTCACCCAGGCTGAAGAAGTGCACTGGCACAATCATAGCTCTCTGCATCTCAAACTCCTGGGCTCAAGGGATCCTCCTATCTCAGCCTCCCATGTAGCTGGGACTACAGGCATATGCCACCACACCTGGCTAATTTTTCTTATTTTTTTTTGTAGAGACGGTGTCTTGATCTGTTGCCTAGGCTGGTCTCGAACTCCTGGCCTCAAGCTATCCTCTTGCCTTGGCCTTCCAAAAGGCTGGGATTACAGGCATGAGCTACCATGTCCAGCCATGAATTTCTTTTTGATTGGGATCTGTTGCTGGAGAATTATTGTGTTCTTTTGGTGGTGGTATATTTTTTTGCTTTTTTATGTTTCCTATGTCCTTATGTTGATATGTACACATCTGTTGTAATAGTTGCTTCTTCCAATTTTTTGAATTTGCTTTCATGGGGGGGACTTTTTTCTCAGGGTGTTGGTTGGGTAGGCACTTTGGCTCTGATTCTGGGTGCATACAGTAGTGTAGTTTCTTTATGATTTCTTCAGCTGTGAATAACTTTAGTATTATCAGTGATTTCCTTGGTAGCTTTAGGTGCAGTTATTAGTGGAGGCTGTGGTGACATTTTCCTAGGAACTAGGATTACAGGTAGCCCAGTCTTTGGGCCCCAATGGTGGCAGCAGTCAGCTGAGCCTACCTGTTCTTGGTATGGAGGGTGATGGTGGCATGTGCTGGCACTGGTGTTAGTGGGTCCAGGTGGTCCAATTCTTGGGCCTCCAGGGGGCTTACTCTTAGTGGGAGTAGTGAGCCAAGCAGATGGGTGTGTTTTTTGGCCGTTGGTCAGTCAGCATGGCATGGGTGATGGCAGTGGAAACAGTGGAACAACGCTCTGGGTCCTGAGTACTGTGCACTAGTGTTGGCAGTGCCTGCAATGGGCTGGGTGGGCCAGTGTCTAGGCCTGCAGGTGGAGTGTGCAGGTAGGTCCAGCTGAGGGGGTAGTGGCTGAGTGAGGCCTAACCGTAGGCCCTGAGGAGGAGTGTTCAGTTGCCAATGGTGGTGGACTGGGCTGGGCAATCCCCTGGCACTCAGACTGTATACTCCAGCCCAGGACAGGTGAAGCTGAGATAGGTGTGCTTGTCCTCAGGCCCCCACGATGGTGTGTGCAGGTGCCAGCTGAGGTAGGCATGGGCAGGGCAATCCCCAGCCCCCCAGCAGAATGCTTGGGTGGAGGTCAGTGGTGCCTGTACTACTGCCTTGCCATTGGGGAGGATGGGCTCACCAGTGGGTGGGGAACAAAAGTGCCACTCTTACCTCAGTCCCAGCAGAGCTTGCATCTCAGCTCGTGCTGTGGTTGCCCACGCCTTGGTCACACCTCAGCCTTGGGGGCAACAGTCCATGCTTCTCTTGCATCTCAGCCCTGGCACCTCTGGGTTCCAGGACAGTGTGCAGTCTTTTAGGGTCAAGGCTCTAAAATGGCACTTTGCTGTAGCTCTTTAGGTCTCAGGAAGTGTGTGGGAGCCTGCATGAGCTCCCTCACTGGAGCAATTGCTATCACACAATTTTCTGGAAGCTCCCTATATTAATTTCAGGGCCCATGAGGGTTGAGAGACTCTTCATGGCTACGACTGCAGGAGTCCACCTTGGAAATGTCTCTCACTTACCCTTTCCCCATACTGGGGGGTCTCTCCGAGCTTGCAGCTGGTCCTGGCCAAGCAGGCTGCCTTGCTTCCTTCTGCTTTCTTGCTTTAGGTATTTCCTGTCATTTTTATGTTGAATTCCAATGCTCTCTCTTGGGTGATCTATTCAAAGTCTGATTATCTACTCACTATTTTGGCTCTGCTTAGTGGAGGATGTGAGTATGAAATGCCTCTATTTGGTCATCTTGGAGCCCCTCCTCCAGCATGGAGAATTTTAAGTAATCACTTTGAAGATCCTCAACTTGTAGATCAATTGATTTGCCTGAAGATGCTGCTGTGATCCAGGTGTTTTTCTGATTTCCCTTTGGTAATGGTTCCCTTTTCTACCTTGCAGAAGAAAGGCATGTCTCTCCCTCAACCCAAATTTCACTATAGAATATTGCCTGCAGTGTTAAAACCTTCACACAAAGAGATCATTTGAAATATTGGTGTGTGCCTAAGAAAGTGATTGGCTCTACTATGTGGTTAGCAATTCCTTTTTAAGTCAGATGATTTGCAATTCTTGGCTTAAAACAAAATTGAAGGAGAACCTGGTTGAGTTGTCAGCTGATAGATGATTTAAAAATAAACTTTGAGAATACATAACTATGCAGTACTTTGGGAAATAAAACCCAGAGATAATTCAGGAATTGAATGACATTGCTGTACTAAAAATGCCTTCATTCCTCTCTACTTATTTAGGTGAATAAGTGTTTCTAGAATTTTCATCTAGAAAAAGGAAAAGTTGGGATAGAATTAATGCTGTGCTGTATGCCATTTTAGTAATAAGTCATATTCATCTATGGATATAGGAACCGATTGGAAAAAGACCTGAGCAAAATTTATTAAGATGAACATTTCCAATTTTTTTTTTACTTTCCATGTAATATAGTCTATCATTTTCCTCAATGCTGTACTACTAACATTTGTAATGATAATTGAAATCTAGAAGACTCT
>NW_012153174.1:5695608-5726047 GCF_000956105.1 Propithecus coquereli
CTTTTAAAAACTGCAAATTAGTGCAGCCTCTGTGGAAAAGAATTTTTTTTTTACTTTCCATGTAATATAGTCTATCATTTTCCTCAATGCTGTACTACTAACATTTGTAATGATAATTGAAATCTAGAAGACTCTTTAAAAAAAAATTAAAGACCTAGGTTCATAGGGAATAAAAAAACAACTTTAAACTTTAACTTTCATTCACTTAGGATAATCAATAAAAAGGCTTTCAGATATAAAAATATATTACATCTGAATAAAATTCTGCGGAGAAGTGGAAGGGAAGTGCAAGTTTAAGGGTGAAACATAAACATTAACAAGGATGAGAAAAACATAAGTATAAAAAGAAATGAATGAAGTCCTAGTAGCTCCCTCCCATATCATCTTCCACATGCCACGGTGCAAATGCAGCCAAGCCGCTGTGGAGGGGCCGTGGTAACTCAGTAGGCAGCTGGGTTCTCCTCCACGTGCCGGAGGCAGGGAGGCAGGGAGGCAGGGAGGCAGGGTGCAGCTGATGTATAGCTAGACTCCTGCATGAGGCACTGCCATGGATTGGGTGTTCTGTGTACGCTGACCTCGTGCTATTACGTAGTTTTTCTTTTTTCAATGTAGTTACTTTTCACTGAAAAACAAAAATGCTTTATGAGTGAATATAAACCAATAAAACAACCTTTCTTATCTCTTCTCCCCAGATGGTACAATAAAGACCCCAAAATATCAAGGAACTTTTCTGAAATATTACAAGTGATTGGAAGAAAGAGAAATAGAGTCCTCGAGTCGCATTCCAGGTTATTAGACTGTCATTTGTAACTATAGGTGTGGGGTGAGGTACATTAGGTGAAGATTTCCACATTATGGTTTATTGTAACTTGTTGAAACAGTCTTTTGAATAACAAGCCCTTTCTTCTGACATTTCCTAGAATTATCTTTTGAAAGAGGGCTGGTGAAGTTTGTCCCTGCTTAAAAGTTCTGATGGATCAATTAGTAAGGGACTGTTTAAGTAAATTGTGATACAGCTGTTCAAAAAATATTATGTCACCTTTAAAAAGAGTGAAGATGGCTGGGCACAGTGGCTCGCATTTGTAATCCTAGCACTCTGGGAGGCGGAGTCGGGAGGATCGCTTGAGCTCAGGAGTTCGAGACCAGCCAGAGCAAGAGTGAGACCCTGTCTCTACTAAAAATAGAAAAAATTAGCCAGGCCTGGTGGTGCATGCCTGTAGTCCCAGCTACTCAGAAAGCTGAGGCAGGAGGATGGTTTGAACCTAGGAGTTTGAGGTTGCTGTGAGCTAGGATGACGCCACAGCACTCTAGCCGTGGTGACAAAGTGGGATTCTGTCTCAAAAAAAAAAAAAAAACAAAAGTGAAGATGATGACCTGAATACTTCTATATGTATATAAAGATATACAAGTTATATTGTTAAGTGAAATATACAAGTTTCAGAGCAATATTTAAAGTAGAATCTTATCTGTGTGTGGTCCTATGCCTGTTACGCATAGGAAATTTTTGGATTACAAGAAACCATTTATCCCTAGGAAGTGAGGTTGGGAGATCTGGGGACATAAGAGAGGAAGAACTTTTGGTTTTCTCTTTGAATGCTTCTGTTCTGTTTGATTCTTTTTGTTTCTTTCTTTCTTTCTTTCTTTTTCTTTCTTTCCTTCCTTCCTTCCTTCCTTCCTTCCTTCCTTCCTTCCTTCCTTCCTTCCTTCCTTCCTTCCTTCTCTTTCTTTAGCAGTAAGCAAAGTACTTCTAAAAGGAAACAGAATCCAGTTAAAAATAAATTCATCTCGAAAATAAAGAAACATCTTTAATGGAGCATTTGGCTTATTGATCTCCACTTCTTGGGCTTCTTTTTTCCACTTCTCTTCCCATGAAACGCTGGCTCATTCCTCAAAGCACAGGTCAGCTATTACCTATTTTGTGACCTCTTTCTCACTCTCCAAAGCAGAATCAATCACTTCTTTCCTTGCTCTCATGACATTTTGCAATATTTCTGTTACAGTTGACCCTTGAACAACGCAGGTTTGAACTGCACGGGTCCACTTATACTCGGATTTTTATTTCAGTAAAAGTTACACGGAATGTAACTCCTCCTCCCTCCCCTTCCACCCCCTCCGCCTCTTCCGTCTCTGCCGCCCCTGAGACAGCAAGACCAACCCTCCTCTTCCTCCTCCTTCTCTGCCTACAGTACACGAGGACAATGAAAATGAAGACCTTATGATGATCCGCTTCCACTTAAGGAATAGTAAATGTGTTTTCTCTTCCCTCTGATTTTCTTAATAACATTTTCTTTTCTCTAGCTTACTTTATTGTAGGAATACAGTATATGATACATATGACGTACAAAATATGTGTTAATTGACCATTTATGTTATCAGTAAGTCTTCCGGTCAATAGTTAGGTTTTGGGTGAGTTGAAAGTTATACATGGATTTTTGACTACATGAGAGGTCAGCACCCCTAAGTCCTGTGTTGTTCAAGGATCAGCTCTACATAAGTTTTTTTTCTGTTTTCACCTAGAGAGTAGGATCCACATTCTTATATTTTCAGTACTGAAAGTGTTTGAAACTTAGTTGTTCCTTAGAACATTCTAAAACTATAAAATTCAATGTAACTTCGATGAACTATGAGAATCCAAAATTTATTCAAGCATAGGAAATACCTGGGGATAACCTTACCAAGAAATGTGCAGGATGGGTTCTGTCTTGTGTTGCAATGTACCGGAACGCTCTTTGGTAATGCAAACAAGAACTGCATTCTAGAACCTCATTTTTAATGGTGATCACTTGCTGGTCTAGTGTATATTCAAATCAAATAACCAAATATTTATGTATATGCCTTTTAAAAACTGCAAATTAGTGCAGCCTCTGTGGAAAAGAATTTGGAGATACCTCAGAGAGCTAAAAATAGAAATACCATTCAATCCAGCAATAGCACTATTAGGCATCTACCCAAAAGAGCACAAAACATTCTACGATAAAGACATCTGCACCCGAATGTTTATGGCAGCACAATTCACTATTGCAAGAATGTGGAAACAACCCAAGTGCCCGTCAATCCATGAGTGGATTATCAAAATTTGGTATATGTTTACAATGGAATATTACTCAATCATAAGAAACGACAGTGATCTAGCACCTCTTATACTTTCCTGGATTAAACTTAAGCCCATTATCCAAAGTGGGGCACCACAGGAGCAGAAGAACGGGATCCATTTGTACTCACCATCAAATTGTTATTAACTAATCAACACATAAATGCACATATAAGTATAACATCTATTGGATGCTGGGCAGGGGGGAGGCTGGCGGGGGGAGGGAGTAGGGAGGAGGGGACGGGTATTTGTATACACAAGGAGTGCAATGCGCACCACCCGAAGGATGGACGTATTTGAAACACGGACTTGGCGGGGGGGACCAAGGGCAACATACGAAACCTAAACTTCTGTACCCTCATAATATGCTGAAATAAAAGAAAAAGAAAAGAAAAAAAATATTTTTATTTTGATATAATTATAGATTCACAGGAAGTTGCAAAATTAGTGCAGAGGGGTCCCACATACCCTTCACCCAGTTCCCCCAGCTATAACATTGGACACAACTGCAGAAGAATACCTAAGTGAGGAAATTGAAATAACAGAAGGGATTTTCATCAGTCTTGTTGGCTACTCCCTTCACTTCCTGGAGCTCCAGGGATGTGAGCTTGTGCACACTACTGAGGAGGTCCTGGGCAGACTGCAGGGGCATGACCACAGGGGAGGGGAGCCCGATGGCAGTACCTAGTCAGTGCAGCCCCTGCTGTCGAGTAAAGCCTTGCATCCTATCAGGGCCCCTCACCACACCCCCCAAGATACAGGCCGCTATAAGTTTTCGGCCCAGCAGGTGTCACGTCCAAGAGGGATGACAAATGATCACATCCACTGTGGCCTCATGTAGACAGTGCAGAATCCTTGACTTTGACGGGGCTGGAATGAGGAATGGAGGTTTGGGAGGTTTGATGCCATCTCTGTTTCTTTCCCCTCGAGATATAATTCATATACCTTAACATGCACCTTCTTAAAAACCACAATTCAGTGACTTTTTGTATATTCTCAAAGTTGTAGAATGATTACTGCCATCTAATCCCATTATATTTTTATTACTCCCCAAAGAAAGTCGATGCCCACTAGCAGTCACTTCCCATTCCTCCCTCCCTCCAGCCCCTGGCAAACTTCTATCCCTATGGATTTGTTGATGCTGGACGTTTCATACGAATAGAACCATACCATACGTGACCTTCTGTGTCTGGCTTCTTACATTCAGCATAATGCTTTTGAGGTTCTTTCATGTTGTAGCATCTATCAGTATTTGATTTCTTTTCATGACTGAGTAATATTCTACTGTACGTTTATACCAGTCTATCCACTTATCACTTGGTGGACATTTGGGTTGTTTTCACTTTTTGGCTGCTATGACCATTTGTGGACAAGTTTCTATTTTTAAATGTGCGTGTTATTGAGAACTCATTTTAGTTGAACCATGCAGGTAGACTAGTGAAAATTCATTTATGCTAGACTTTAACTTTGTCCGGCTCGTCCAGAAGCCACTGTGCAATGAGAGTAAGAAATAAAAGAATCTCTGTTTACTTTATTATGTATCAGGAATGTGAGGAGAAAATATTTATTTTCCTATCTCATCTATATATTTTCAAATCACTTTCAGAAGTTTAGTTCAAAGGTGTTATTGTGTGGTTATGTCTTCATTGTCAAGGCCATATCACAACCGTGTTTCAGGACTGTCTCCTGATATAGTTTGACATCAACCTATTCAATAGGCTGATGGTTCCCAAACTGAGTATTGAGGTGCCCTTGCGTGCTGCAAGAAAATCATGAGGACTTCACAGGATATTTTAGATTTTTGAGTTCTGGGTAATGAAAACTAGGTACTACCTGTTAAAGGAAGGGTACAGTTTTAGCATTAGGTGGTGGTACATCCTGTTGAAGTAGTGTCTTTGTGAAGCTGGGATTCTGGCAGCAGCTCTGATGAAAAGCAAGTATTGCATGAAAGTGAACGTGGAACAGGAAGTGAGGGTGGCCCAGTCCATCTGGTTCAAAGATTTGAAAAATCGTGCAGTGCCCAGCTGATACACATCACAAAAATGAGTGATTGTGGTTATTTAATTAAAGAGATAAAAATATGTTTTTTCTTTGTTGGGACTTAAATAGTATTTGAAACTAGCTACTTAATAAATGGAAATTTTAGGTATTTTTTTGACCCCAGGAGTGCCATAAGAAAATTACTGGGACATGATGAAGACTGCAATAAACCAAAAAGCTTGGGGACCTTTGCTCTAGTCTCATATTGTTTTAATTTCTAGTATTTGCCACATTGTTCTCTCATTATTTCTGAAAAATATCCCGCCCTTTCATGAGCCTCTGTCCTTGAATGTGCCTCTTCAACTGGGAGTTCCCCTTTCTCGTCATTCCTGTTTTTTTTTTTAAATGTGTGAATTTATTAAATTATTTCATGTACTCTCAAAATATGTAAATCTATTATGCATCAATAAAAATAATAGATTTTTGGGGGAAAAAACCTTGTAACTAAGAAGCAACTATAGAAAGGTTACAAAATATAGCATTAATATATAAGAACCAATTGCTTTTTTAATGTTTTATTTTTCCTTCAAATGCATTGTTTTATTTTATTTTATTTTTATTATTTTTAATTTCAAAATATTAAGGGGGTTTGAATATTTTTGTTACATGGATAGCTTTATATGCTTTAGTCAGGGCTATAAGTGTATCCGTCACCTGAATATTGTGCATTGTACCTGTTACGTAGGTTTTTATTTCTCCCTTCCTCACCCCACATCCCCTTCTTGATTTCCAATGATTTTTACTTCTTTCTGTGCTCATGTATGCCCATCAATTAGTTCCAAATTATTAGGGAGTACAGGTGGTGTTTGTTTTTCCATTCTTGAGATACGTCACTTAGGATAATGGTTTCCAGTTCCATCCAAATTGCTGCGGAAGACATTAATTCATTTCTTTTTATGGCTCAGTAGTACTCCATGGTGTACATATACCACACTTTTTTAATCCACTCATGCATTGATGGGCACTTGGGTTGATTCCACATCTTTGCAAATCGTAAATTGTGCTGCTGTAAACATTTGAGTGCAGGAGTCTTTTTGATAAAGTGAATTCTTTTCCTTTGGGTAGATACCCAGTAGTGGGATTGCTGGATGGAAATGGTAAGTCTACTTTTGGTTCTTTGTCATTCGCTTTTTTTCCTGGAAAACATTATTCATTCTTCAAAACTCAATTCAAATATCCCCTCTTCCAGGAAGCCTTCCTGTACCCTGCGGGAATAACCGGCTGTTGCATCTTCAGGGCTCTCACAACATCCAGTTTGTTCTTCCCCTCTAATAGCGGCTGCTCTGCACTGTAATTTATCTGGATTACGCTCCTTCTTCCTTCATAAATCCACAGCACAGAGACCACATCCTAGCACTTTCGTGTCTTCAGCACAGGGCCCAGCTGAATGAATGAGTCGAATGACAATACAAGGCATCCACCAGGCTCTGCGCTACCTCTTTTCAAGAATTTACATTTCTCACTGGAAGCAATTTACTATGGTAATATTGGAAAGTACGGTAAATAATCATGGTGGCAGTGCCAGCAAAATGCTGTCATCAGAGACCAGTCGAATACAAATTGCGACTGTTTCAAAGGCAATTTTTTGACCACCTCAAAACACATGTCAGACACAAAAATTGTGCCAAGCTAAGATCTCCATTTTAAATGATGGAGTTCACTGCAAGTTCAGCCTGAATTGGGCTTAAATGAAATGAAATTGATAGCAGATGAAAGCTCAACAGGTTCCAGAATAATTACATACTCGTTACGATGTTCTCACTAATTGGAGCACTTGCTCAATGAACCTCGGCTTCTGGAACTGCTACTGGGCTAACTGGCAGACACATCTGTTTGGTATGAATCTGCATATTTGCTCATTTGCCAAAAATGTAAAGTGGAGCCCTGAATTAGTTTCAGTTCAGTTCATCACTTCCAAGCTGAGGAGTCAGCTGAGTATATCATGATGCTTCTCCCTCCCCACAACGTGCCACGTTTCACCCACGAGCGAACATTCGAAAGAGGCGACTTCCAAGCAGAGTGTGCTGGATGGGGATGCGCACAGCCGCGGCCCGCGGAGGAGCGTGTGTGATGCTCACTTTCCCAACAGCGGCCAGGCGCACACGCCGGAGAGGAGACTGACAAAAAGCAGCTCTTCGGAAGCTCTTATTTCCAAGTGCAGGGCGACATTTGTCTCTTGTTAAAGGCAGGCCCCTCTGGCTGTATTTCACTCCCCTGGCAATGTGTGCATTAGTAGATAACTATATGCTTCAGGGTTTCAAAAGTTGTGCTTCTAACAGAATGAGAGGTTAACCTTCATTAGTCCCAGTGGTGTTATCTCTAAAATAACTTCTGTCGTAGTACTTTAATGGCACGTTCATTTTATTTATCACGGTTCTTAAATTATAATAATCCTCCCATCCCTTAGATTCAGCATAAAGCAATTTTGTATTTATATTATACTTGGCAGACTCAGGTTATCTTTAAATGTCCTACAAAAATAAAACTATCAGTCCACATAGCAGTCACCGCCCTGTGGAGATAAAATGTGTCATAAAGAAAGGGCTTCGCTTCCTCGTCAAAACATCAGTTGGGACAATGACTCCCGTCGCTCCTCTTGGTTAACATTTACGTCATCTTTATTTCCAAGCATAAAGAGCAGTGAGTGACTGAGTTATCTTTGGGGACACAAATCCATCCATGGGAAGTGTCCTCAGCCTGCTGTGGCAGCCCCACCACGCTTGGCAGGGGCTCGAATCTCCTCCTCCCTGGGCCCTGGACCGTTTCCTTGAACTGCCTTTCACTCACCAAGAATTGATTGAATCACTACTACGTGCCAGTCACTTTACTGAGCACTGACGTTTTAGCAGTGAAGAAGACAGTCTATGCCTGGCCCCGGGGAGTTTCCGATCTAGTGGGAGACAGACTGGAAGCAACTTAACTCCCCAAATCGTGACCATTAAATGATGATAATATGGTTGAAACAGGATCCTAGAAAGGGAAGAATTTATGGACATAGAGGGAGTGATGGTGGTCAGGGAAGGCTTTCTGAGGAGGTACCATTTAAAATGAAGCCAAGGATGGGAAGGTGCCAGGCTTCATGAGACCCAGGGGAGGTGCACTGCAGGAAGAGGGAACAGAACGTGCAAAGGCCCTGAGGATGGAATAATGCAAATCTCTGTTCCCCGACCCCTCACCTCAAGCCTGGCTCCCATCAGTGCCCGCAGCACATTCTTTCCCATTCTTCTTTCACATATGTAAATTGACCAAAGATTCCACCTTGTAGACGCCTTGGATGCACTCACAGAGCCAGTCTCACATACTCCTGGTGGGTAGGAGTCTTAACAAATTGCGTGAACTAGTATTTGGATTCAAGACAACTAAAAATATGGAGCTTTTCTAGAAGACTGCTCCATGGGACAGGGTCTGGTTTTTATCAGGGAACTCTGTGAAACTTACAGCCCTCTAAGGCATGTCCTCTTCTACCATGCTGTGAGGTCTACTTACAGACTCATAAAGTTCTGTACAAATGTGAAGAGTTGCTATTTTGTCTGTTTTGTCCCCACCTGGCACGTCTATGAAATGTTGCTGGCCTCTTGGATTCTTTTAAGTCTCCAGGGGGCATGACCCAAAGGCAGCTGTGGCCTTGATCACTGTGTTCTTAGCCTATCACCTGTAGGGCTTCCCCATGGCCATGGGGACCTTTCAGGACCTGCACACTTCCTTCTCCAAGAGAGTATTTCCATTGGAAGGAGGCGAAATAAGCACCGAGGGTGACAATGCAAATGGAGATCTGTCACCATCTGCCTAGGGTAGAAAACAGAGGAACACAAAGACAGGTGACTTTGCTTGGTGGGAGAGAGATTGGGGTAAGGGCTGGCGATGCTTTCCCCGTGAGCCTGAAGAACTCCCATTGTTGCCTAAGGCTTCGCCCAAATGATTTTTTATGAAATTTTGCCTGATCACACCTGATTCCCAGCCCCAGGGGCACCATGAGTTTGCACAGCCTCCGTGCACCCACAGCACTTTGCCTCTGCCCATTCTAGGGAATCGGAGTGTCTCTGACTGCAAACCTGTGTACCTATTTGGACTGTGAGTTCATCTGTGCTTTGCTCTCTGTCTCCAGGGTGCCTGCTCAAAAGGTATTTGTTGTAAATGAATAAGTAAATAAATGACATGTGATAGATAAAGCTCCACCAAAGCAATATCAAAAATATTGACTGCAACCAGCAATAGTAACAGAGTCCTGAGCACTATGATAATTGGAAGAGGAGGAGGAGGAGGAGGAGGAGGAGGAGGAGGGAGGGGAGACTTTCTCAACAGAAGCCCCACCCACATGAAATAAGGGCCATCCTCCACTTAGCATTGCTGATCTTCCATCCATGTAGACATTTGATTTTCTTATACTTAGGGAAACAATGGGCAGAAGGTGGAGGGATGGAGATGTTTTGATGAAATTAGCTCATTACTTACTGGACGAGCTTGCCTGCTTTTTGTTGTTGTAATGTCTGTCCAAAAAGGTGTGTTTCGACCTCTCTGCCTTAATAACTTAGTGAGTGCACTATTCTGAACAAAATGGAGCCTTTCTTTCTTTGAAGGTTGAAGTTGTTGTAATACCTTAAGAAAATCATAACTTTTAGAGCCCTGCCCTGGTTTCTTTTGGATGATGCACAGGAAATACAGCTGAGTCTGCACTGACCCCAGGGCATGACTGGCATGGTCGTTCTTTGAATAAATCTTAAAATAATCAGGTTTCCTTATGATCCATGCTTTTCCCCCCAAAGTCATAAGCTATAAAAAATTCTGATAGGTTTATGTTTCTGGTTAATCAAGCCTTACTGTCTGCTTTAAACTTAGTGCCAAGTGACACCTAGTAATCATTCTTTCTTTGGAGCTTCGCAGGCTACAGAGAAGTCAAGTCCATCACCAGTGACAGCTGCACTCACATTCCAGAACAGAGGCATTTCATAAACTCTCACCCTGATTTATTTATTTTGTTACCCCCATCAATGAATCTTCTAGCCTGATGCTATTAGTAGACAGGGCATGACCTTCTACACTACGGTAATGTTTTCTCCCTTTCTGTGTCTTCAGTGGGTGTGCTTACTAAGAAGTCTCTGGAAAAATGGATATGGAGAGGGCAGGATGCATAATCCCTGCCTTCCTAGAATATGTCCCAGTGGTAAGTGGACGACGAATGCTGATGAGCATTGACTGCTTCCTTAATCAAGCCGCATCTTCTGGGGTGTGTGTATGTGTGTGCGGGTTTTGCAGCTGCTGTCTAGACTGTACTCTCAATTACTAAACCATCATGATGATCACAGCTAATCAGAGAAAAAAATTGAAATGACCTTGGCTGCATTAACTTTCCCCATCTACAACAGTAACAATGTGGTTAACAAAACACTTTTGGAACACATTGTTCCTTAACAATATGTCAGTGGCAATAGCTACAAAAGGTTTCTGGGATTTCACTCAAGTCACAGATGTGGACACTGTTTTATGAATTGAATTATTTTGTTATAATACTGATTTGATACTGATTTTTTTATATCATCCATATCTGAAGACAAAAAGACCTGGATCAAACACTCACTGAATACTTAGATCAGGTTATTCACCATCCTAAACCTGGGAAACTTGCCTCAAAGCGCTGTTGGGAGGATAAAGCTAGAGAAGTGTGCCACAGCAGGAGAATGCTAGCTGTCTGGCCACCAGACGTCCCCTCCTGTTGGCTAGGTAACACTGGGATAAGCTGCCTCACTGCTCCGAGTCCCATATTCCTCATTTATCAAAGCTGTGTAACAATATAGTCCTCATAGGACTGTTGTGAGGAGCTAGGTGGAGATAGTGCAAGCAGGATGACTATAATGTAAGCGGGTGCTCTTAGAGTGCTGGGGATGTTCGTACTCTCCTCATAAGCCTGAAGAACTTTCATTTCTCATACAAGATTCAGCTTCAATGACTCAAGTCAAATTGCTTCGGACAATCAATCAATATTGAGTAACAAAAATTGATTCGAAAATACTCTATCAATACTCGTTATTGTTAATGGCAAAATTTGACAATCAAGAGACTTGCCTTCCTATTTTTTTTTTAAATTTCAGAATCTTATGGGGATACACAGATTTTGGTTACATAATTTGCTTTTGTACAGTTTGAGTCGAAGTTACAAGTGTGCCCTTCACCCAGATAGTGTGCATTGTACCCATTAGGTGTGAATTTACCCCTCCCCTTCTTCCCCCAACCTACTTTATTTCCACTGAGTTCTACTTCCATATGTGCACAGAAGTGTTGATTGATTAGTTCCCATTTAGCATTGAGTACATGTGGTGTTTGTTTTTCCATTCTTGTGATACTTCACTTAGAAAAATGGTTTCCAGTTCCATTCAGGTTGTTACAAACAATACTAGATCACCAGTTTTTATGGCTTAATAGTACTGCATGGTATACATATACCACATTTTATTAATCCACCCATGTATTGATGGGCACTTGAGTTGTTTCCACATCTTTGCAATTGTGAATTGTGCTGCTAAAAACATTCAAGTACAAGTGTATTTTTTTATAAAGTGTCTTTTTTTCCCTTTGAGTAAATATATAGTAGAGGGATTGCTGGATCAAATGGTAGGTCTACTTTTGGTTATTTGAGGTATCTCCATTGCCTTCCTATTTTAAACAGCTGCAAAACTGATCACAACATATGAGGCAAGTCTTGTCAGGGAGCACTGCCTGGTGTCCAATATCAGAGAACTATCATTTCATATATTTTGTTCAATTTTTAGTGTTTTGAATGGGAAGATAAATCGAGTCTATGTTACTTTATTATGGCTGGAAATGGAGGACCACCAGTGGTCTGTGATGAATTAGAGATGCACCTACCTAAAAAAATAAGAAGCATAACTAAAAAGCCAATAAGTAAAAATAAAATGGAATACCAAAAAGTATTTGATTAATCCAAATGAAAGCAGGACAAGAAAAACAGGAACAAAAAAGTCATGTGTAGCAACAGAACACAAGAAAACAATGTTAGATTAAAACCCAACCATATCAATAATTACATTATATGTCAATGGACCAAACATTCTACTGAAAGATAGATTGGATGAGAGTAAAGATTATGGTAAACATGGAAATGCTCTACCAGACCCACTTTCAGGAAGGACTTACTGTCCTGTTTGTTAGATGTGGGCCTACATCTGTGAGCTCCTTCAGGGTTTGCCTCATCAGCAGAGAACCACCTAACATTTATTGGATGTCGGGCAGGGGGTAGGGTGGAGGGAGGAGGAGGGGACAGGTATACGCATACACAAAGAGTGCAATGCGCACCATCCAGGGGATGGACACACTTGAAGCTTGGACTTGGAGGGGGAGGGGGTGGAATGGCAACATACGTAACCTAAACATCTGTACACCCATAATATGCTGAAATAAAAAACAAACAACCAAACAAAAAAAACCCAAATAACTGCCATTTGCACTCCTTCAGAGTTTGGAGGAGGTATACAATCCTGCAGCATAAATGTTCTGGTGGTATTTACCAACTAACCTCTGGTTTGGAAAAATAAAAAAAAAAATTATCTGAAAAAAAAAAAACAGAAGGAAATATATAGCTTTAAAGTCCTATATAAAAAAGATCTAAAATCAGTTATTAAGTTTCCAGAAAACAAAAAAATAGAGAAAATTAACAAACCAAGATAAGTACTTAGAAAAGATTAATAAAATTAATAAACTCCAGTCAATACTTATAAGAAAAAGAGAGAGGAGGCACTAATCAATAATGTTAGGAATGAAAGGGGGGATAACACTGCAGAGCTTACAGATAGATAATTGGATAACGGGTAAATATTTTTTAAAATACTTTTATGCCAATATATTTAAAAATATATAAAATGGATAAATTTCTTAAAAGGAACAAACTACCAAAGTTAACTTAAGAAGAAGTAGAAAATCTGAATAGCTTTGTAGTTATTAAATAAATTGAATTCATAGTTAGAAACCTTCCCACAAGGAAAATATCAGGGCCGGTGCCTGCACTGTTGAAGTCTTTCAATCAATGACGAAGGAATAAAAATAGAACACTAATACTACATAATGTCTTTCAAAAAATAGAGGAAGACAACACAAGCCTGATACCCAAACTTGACAAGCACGTTATAGCAAAGAAAATTACAAACCAATATTCTTCATGAACTTAGATGCAGAAATACTTGACAAAATTTTTACACGTGGGTCGGGTACAGTGGCTCACACCTGTAATTCCAGCACTTTGGGAGGCTGAGGTAGGAGGACTGCTTAAGGCTAGGAGTTTGAGACCAGCCTGGGCAACATAGGGAGATCCCATCTCTACAAGAAATTTTAAAAAAACCCCAATTATCCAGGTATGGTGGTGCTCCCGTAGTCCCAGCTACTTGGGAGACTGAGGTGGGACGATCGCTTGAGCCAGGAGTTTGAGGCTACAGTGAGCTATGATTGTGTCACTGCACTCTAGCCTGGGTGACTGAGCAAAATCCTGTCTCAAATATATATATATATCTATCTTTTTATTTCAGAATATTAGGGGGGTACAAATGTTTAGGTTACATATGTTGCCTTTGTCCCACTGGAGTCAGAGCTACAAGCATGATCATCCTCCAGACAGTGTGCACTGCACCCATTAGGTGTGAATATACCTAACCCCCTATTCCCCTCCTACCTGCCTGACACCCAATGAATGTTATTACTGTATGTGCACATAAGTGTTAATCAATTAGTATCAATTTGATGGTGAGTACATGTGGTGCATGTTTCCCATTCTTGTGATACTTCGTTTAGTAGAATGGGCTCCAGCTCCATCCAGGATAGTACGAGGGGTGCTAGATCACCATTGTTTTTTTGTGGCTGAGTAGAACTCCATGGTATACATATACCACATTTTATTAATCCTTACATGTGTTGATGGGCAAATGGGTTGTTTCCACATCTTTGTAATTGTGAATTGTGCTGCTATAAATATTCAAGTGCAGATGTCTTTTTTATAGAATGTCTTTTTTTTCCTTTGGGTAGATACCAGTAATGGGATTGCTGGATCAAATGGTAGTTCTACATTTAGCTCTTTGAGGTATCTCCATATTACTTTCCATAGAGGTTGCACTAGTTTACAGTCCCACCAGCAGTGTATGAGTGTTCCTATCTCTCCACATCCACGCCAACATTTGTCATTTTGGGACTTTTTGATAAAAGCCATTCTCACTGGAGTTAAGTGATATGTCATTGTGGTTTTGATTTGCATTTCCCTGATGATTAAAGATGTTGAGCATTTTTTCATACGTTTGTTGGCCATTATTCTGTCTTCTTTTGAAGATTTCTGTTCATGTCTTTTGCCCACTTTTTAATGAGGTTGTTTGATTTTTCTTGTTGATTTTCCTGAGTTCCATATAGATTCTAGTCATTGGCCCTTTATCATATGTGTAGCATGTGAATATTTTCTCCCATTCTGTAGGTTGTGTGTTTTCTCTTGTGATCGTTTACTTGGCTGTGCAGAAGCTTTTTGATTTGACCAGGTCCCATTTATTTATTTTGGTTGTTGCTGTGATTGCCTTTGGGGTCTTCTTCATAAATTCTTTCCTTGGGCCAATGTCTATAAGGGTTTTTCCAACATTTTCTTCCAGAATTCTTATAGTTTCATGACTTAGGTTCAAGTCTGTTATCCATCGTGATTTGATTTTTGTGAGAGCTGAGAGGTGCAGATTCTGTTTCAGTCTTCTACATGTGACTATCCAATTTTCCCAGAAAAAAATATTTTTAATACAAGTGGATTATAGTAATATGTGAAAATGATAATATATTATGAAGTGAGGTTTACACTAGGAATGCAAAAGTGATTCAAAGTTGAAAAAAATCAATCAACTTAATTCATCATATTAATAGAACAAATGAGAAACACAGTATAATCATCACAATAGATGCAAAAAAAGAATATGACAAAAAAGCATTCATGATAAAAATTCTAGGCCTTGTAGAAACAGAAAGGATATTTTCCAATTTGATATGGCTAACCCCGTAGTGGTGATATGTTGAACACTTTTCCCCAACACAGGAAGCAAGGGAAGGATGTTCACTCTCCTCACCTCCATTTAAAACTAGTTACTAGCCAGTGAAATAAGGCGAGGATTTAAAAAGGCACATAGATTGGAAAGTAAAAAGTAACATTATCTTTACAGATAACATAATTGTATACAATCCTAAGGAAGGAATCTACCAAAAGAAAAACTTTTAGAATTAATAAGTGAATTTAACAATGTCACAGGACACAAGTCAATATATAAAAATAAGTTGTATTTCTACATATTAGCAACAAGTAATTAAAAAGTGAAATAACAAACTGCATTTATAATAGCATCAAAAACTATGAAATACTTAGGAATAAATTAGCAAAAATGTAGCATTGTTCGGGAAATTATTTTGATGCTGTCCTGGACGTAAGAGAACAGAAAGGATCACAGGCCAAATTAAAACATTAAGTTAAAACCCAAATCACATGTTTTGTTTAATCAATTAACAACACGGAGCCAAAAATTTAAAGAGAAAGATATGGGATGTTTCAATACACTTTGGGAAGAGTGCAGGTAAGTGGAAGAACCACACTGCGTGGGTCCTGGGCTACGTGTGTTCACCTGTCCTGCCCCTGCCTTTGCCCTCATCGGCCTTCCCCTCTGATGGTGTGGTTACAAGAGCAGGAGCTGAGGTTCGGGCAAGAGGGACACAGAAAGAGGGTGTCCTGGGCCAATGACACATGCTTGCTCTATCAAAGAGATGCAGGCACAAGAAAATGTAGCCATAGGGGCAGCCTGCTATTAGCTTGCTGAAGAGCCATGGGGTTTGTTTTTCTTAGGACCAGAATGGATGTCACTAGTGGGTGGTAAATTAAAGCCTCTTGAATATTGAGTGTCCATGAATATTTAGTGTATCTTGAATATTTTGTGCTTCTTGTATATTTAGCACCGTGTATGTCTCATACATACTTCATATATCCTGAATATTTAGTACCTCCAGCATATTTAGTGTATCATGAATATTTAATATCCAGGTGCTTCATGAATATTAGGCATTTTTGCTCCTTTCATCCTTTCTACCTGCATTTGGCACACACGTGGTCTACTTTGTAACTACTTATCTTTACCTAACACATCTTATGAACTGTCTATTCTGATTAAAATTTTGTTTACTATGTTATCTATACTTAAAACACTTTAAAAGTTTTTGCCAATGTTTATAATTTTTGCCAATATTACAAAGTACAAACATTTTCATCTTTTATAATGGAATCGAATGCTCTCAAAAGTCAATGTACATTACATGTGCAAGACATCATATTACATGCTTAAAATTGCAAAACATTGCTGGGAGAAATTTAAACAGACCTATGTAAGTGGAGAGATATACCATGTTTTGGAAAACTCAATGTTGCTAAGATGTAAAATCTCCCCAAGTTGATTCACAGATTCAACATAATCCCAATAAAAAATTCCTGGAAGGCTTAATTTTGGGCAGAAGGTAGAAATCTACAATCTGATCCTAAAATCTATATGGAAATGCACAATAATTTTGAAAAAGGAGAACAAAGTTGAAGGACTTAAACTACTTGGTTTTCAGACTTACTATTGATGTAAAGATATACATATAGAATGGAGTCCACAAACTGATTCACACATACATGGTCAACTGATTTTCAACAATAGTGCCAAAGTAATTAAACATGGAAATAGATAACTTTTTTAGCAGTTAGAGATTAAATAATTTCTAACTGAACAAAAAAATACACTGCAGTGCATACCTCACATTATGTGCAAAAATTAATTTAATATGTATCAGTACCCTAAATGTAGAAGCTAAAAAGGAGAAAAGATAGGAAAAAAATCTCTACCATTTGAGGTATACAAATATTTCTTAGCACAAAACACTCTAAAAATAAAAGAAAAAATTTACAAATTGGACTCTATCAAAATTAAAAATTTCTGCTCTTTAAAGGACGCCATAAAATCAACAAAAAGTCAAACCTCAGACTGGGAGAAAATAGTCACAATGCATGTATATAACAAAGTCCTTGTACCTAGAACTCAAGAATAAGAAGACAATTCTTTTTAAAAGTGGCCAAAATACTTGAACAGATACATAAATGAAGACTACAAATGTCCAACAAGCACAGAAAAGGATGATCGACATCTTTAGTTACCAGGGAAATGCAAATTAAAACCACAACAAGATGCTACTTCGTTAAAATTACCCCAGAACGAGGAGGGGACGGGTATTTGCATACACAAAGAGTGCAATGTGCACCACCCGAAGGATGGACATATTTGAAACTCGGACTTGCGGGGGGGGCAAGGGCAACATACATAACCTAAACATCTGTATGCTGAAATAAAAAAAAATAATGCTAAAAAAAAAATTACCCCAGAATGAAACCCCCTGACAATACGAAGTGTTGGCAAAGATGTGGAGCAGCTAGAACTCGCACATCGCCGTGGGAGGACAGGATCGTGCAAGTCCTTTGGAAAACAGTGTGCCAATTTCTTACGAAATTAAACACATCACTGTCTGTGACCCAGCAATTCTACTGTTAGGTATCTACTCAAGGGAAATGAAAACATACGCTCACGAAAAGACTTGTATCTGAATTTTTATAGCAGTTTTATTCATAATAACTTCAAACTGTAAACAATTAAAAATCTATCAACACAATAATGTGCACACAGTATATAAAAAAAAGAAACAATATAGGGGTACATATTATATAACACAAAACACTCAGAAGTCTCTGAATCCTCTATGGCTTTCTTTCTCTGCTCATTTCTTTGTGCCAAAGTGGTTGGCAACAAACACTGCTTTGTTGGCCCTGACCGCTGCAGGGGCAGTGGAGAGCAGAGCTTCCTGTGGGAACCCAAGGAAGAGAAGGAAACTTTCTTACTTTTCTTTTCTCTACCCTCAGGAAAGTTTTTACACCTTTTTGACAGTAAAGGAGCAAACATGCTGTAAAAATCACTTGTTATAAGTGAAATATTATTTGACCACGAAAAGGAATGACATACTGATATATATTACAACACGGATGAATGCTGAAAATATGCTAACGAATGAAACTAGACACAAAAGGTCACAGAGTATATGATTCCATTTGTATAAAATATCCAGCATAGGCAAGTGCACGGAGACAGAAAGTAAATTAGTGGTTGCCAGCAGCTCAGGGAGAGGGGAGAATGGGAAGTGACTGCTAATAAGTTTTCTTCTGGGAGTGATGAAAATGTTCTGGAATTAGTTTGTGGTGATGGTTTCACAACTTTGTGAATAAAACAGAAATCACTGAGTTGTAAACTTTAAAAGGGTGAATTTTATGATATGTGGTTATATCTCAATAAAAAAGGATACTTTTCAGTTCTTATTTTATTTTACTTCTCTACAGCATTTTTCATTCTTGATGATGCCCTCTTTCTTGACTCGCTTTCTTCTGTTTTTCTCTGTGATGCCATATTCTTCTGAGTCCACCTCTATTTCTCAGATTGTTCCTTTTTGATTTCCACTGGGTATTCCCATTTCCATGTTCATCCCTTAAAGAAATACTGGTGGTCCTCAGAGTGGCTTCACAGGCCTCCTCCCTCTCAGCATCTTTCCTCCCGTTGTTTCAATTACCTCCTATATCGAAATTGATTGGTATGTCTGTGTGTCCCACCCACAGCTCTGTCCTGAGTTCACACCTTACGTCCAACTTTCCAAGCTTGGTTGTCCCACAGGCGCCCAATCTCCACATGCACCAGACAATTTAGCTTTGCCCCAAACCAAACTTGCTAGTCCTCTTGTTTCCCGTATCTCAGGAAACTGGGGGGATCAATCTGCTCCCTCGGGTCGGTCTCCCAGAGAGGGTGTTGGCCTCCAGCAGAAACCCACAAAGATGGTCCGCAGCACAGTGCTTACAGCATTCAATGCTGCTGGAGCGCTCTGGTGGCAAATTGGGGTGGGACGCCACTGTCCACTGCGTCACCAGTTGCAGAAGAGATTTGGACCTTGCTACCTGTTTATTTTAAGATAGATTCTGAAGATCTGAAACAAAATAATAAAATGAAAAAGAATCTGGTATAACCAGGGAAATGATTTAGTGTCAGTAATAGGTAAATATTTCATTTTTAGCTCACTGGAAATGAAGATAATAAATATGAAGAAAGAAAAACATTAGCCCAAATAGTGCAAATACTTAATTTAATTTTTCTCTTATTGCTTCATGGATGTGGTTCATGGATTTCCAAACCAATACCAGAAAAAAGTAAGTTGTTTTGTTAAGGAAATATCATTTCATCCTGGTCCATTCATCATTTCAGGGTGACAAAGTGACATCACATCTATCTAAACACGGAGGAGTTAGAGAAGATACGATATAGAAATGAAACTACTAGGGTTTATTACAATGGTGTAAAGGGGCTGTAAAAACCCACCAGGCAGGCAAGGGAAATGAAGAACAACCTAGTAGACATACAAGAGCTTACAAAACACAAAAGAACTGTCAAGAAGGAAGCCTGAGAGAGTTAGGATCATTAGGAGCAGGAGGAGAATGAGTTAGATCTCAAAGGAACGACAAGTGAACATTGCAAAATTGTCTCAGTAAGTTTTCAAACCATTGAACACGATATGGATAAAAGATAGAGCAATGAAATGGTTACTTTGCACTTGTTTTAGAAAAAGGATAGAGAGAGCTAAGATCCACTTCAGATCAAAAAGTCAATGTTCTCCAGGAGCTCTGGAAATAAAACCAAACGGTGCTTGGAGATAAGGCAGTTGATGCTAACGGAAGTACATTGTCCTGTTTCCATTTTCTTCTGACTGTGGGTTTTAGAGTACAGAGGTGGTGAGTGAGTTAAAGACAGGGCAAATACGAAACCAAATATTGGATCACGAATTTTCGTCCTGGCCTCGTTGCTGAAGAGATTCTTGATCTTGGCGAAATCATTTCACTTCCTGTGTCATGCATTGAGATTTTCTTGCTTCCTCAGGAAGAACTTAGGAAGGCCCCACTGTGTGCCAGGGCTGCATGGCCTTGCAAGTCTTTACGGACGTGTCTCTAATGACAGACACACATTGATGTTGGAGACCATTTTAATCCACATCCCTCACTTACAGAAAAGGCGGCATAAACTGAGACTCAGGGTGGTAAATACGTTAGTTAAGATCTGCTAGTGAGGGACAGAGCTGTGATGAGAATCCACTCACTTCCCTGATGCCAGGGCTCCTTGAAGCCGTGCAGGCTGGAGAATGACAGCTAAATTCATTATGCTTCATGTGGAGTGGAAAGTTCCAGTTAATGTGAAGTTAATGTGCAGTGAAAATTCCTTTACTTCATTCAGTAGAAAATTAATATCACCATTAGGAAGTTGTTTCCTTTTTTAAAATACACAGTAAAACCTCACTGCCTTCTGTTCTTCTAAAATATAAACCTGCTATAGTTGGAGACTATAACTTTTTTAGTAAGAGACTTTTTTAGTAAGACGAGCTACCGTTTGCTGAATGCTCACTTTGTGCGAGGATGACGTTAGGAGCTTTGTGTCTAGTGCTCAGTGCCGTCTTACGAGGTCTTCATTAGCCTTCGCGGGTCAGGAAACAGAGGCCTAAAGAGTGAAGAAACTTGATGAGGTCATGGGACCACCAGTCATCACCGTGGTCCTAACGACTGTCCCTGGGGCCTAGCTGGGTTCCCACTGTGGCATGGAGAGGTCTGCAGAACCAGAACGGGTTCCTATGGTCCCAGAACACGGTCTTGTAAGAGAGGGGCAAGACTGGGCATCCACCCATCCAGTGGCCGGCTGAGGGGTGGAAGTGGGCAGGAAACTGACTGGCGAGCCCGGGGAGAAGGGGCAGATGCTGAGGGGTTGTGAAAGGTGGTGGCTGGAGCACTCGGGGACATTCTCTGCACCAGACTTCAGCCTCTCCTGCCTGCGCAGTAGCCAGCTGAGCCAGCTCCTCCTTCCACCCACACCCATAGGCCCTTTGTGGCTGCTGTTTTCCTTTCAAAGTTGCCAATTTTATCATAATTAATGTATTTCATAACACATGTAATATATAAAATATGAACGTAAATCATATTTGAAGTATTTAAATGCATATCAATGTTAACACATCTGTGCCCAGTTTTGATTAATAAATGTGATGAGGGCCATCATTTATTGAATGCTTGCTATGTGCGAGGCACTATGAGACATATACAAATTCATATGAAAATATTCTATTTTAGGAACTTGCCTAAGATCCCTTGGTTAGGGGATGGTGAAGCCAGGATTTAAGCCTTATCTGTCAGATTCTGAAGCTGGTAGTTCTTAAATCACGCTCCTCCATGCGGCCAAGCACAGAAGGAGCATGCCAGCCTGGGCCTTAACTGCAGCTGTCCCTTCTTCCTCACCAACCCATCCCTACTGCCTCAACGACGTTCACTTTTCTCCACCTCCAGAGCTACTTCTGCTTCGCCATTCTGCTTTCCTCTTTGCAGCCAGAGTGAGCTTTCTAAAATCCACCTGTGAACGTGCCCCTTCCCTTTTCCCAAGGTGGCTGATTTCCCAACCTGGCTTTGGTATGGCATCGCAGGACAGATAGCAGACCCCCTCATCTTAACTTAAGCATTCCTTCCTACTGACTCTAAACTTTTAGACAAAGGTTAACTCTCTCAATCAATTGACAAATAAAGAATCCCTAAACCCACCTATGATTTGTAAGCCCCCACTTCTAGATGTTCCTCTTTTTTGGGCCAAACTAGTATATTCCACGCATGTATTGATTTATGATTTTACCTGTAATTCCTGTCTCTCTGAAATGTATAAAACCAAACTGTAACCTGACTGCTTCGGATGCACTTTCTTAGGAACGCTTGAGATTATGCCTTTCTAGGCTGTGGTCATTCATATTAGCTCAGAATTAACCTCTTTAAATATTGTGACAGAGTTTGGTTTTTCTGCTGTCAATTCCTTGTGCTCAACATGGGGCTCAGAGAAGACTCAGAACCCACTTCTGGAAGAGTTGCCCAAACTTGGTGCTAGGTACTGGCAAGGTCCCCTTGAGTCCCCCAATTCCAAGCTTCTCCTGGTAAGTCTTCCTGAGCCTTGGACTCCCTTTCTTGGTTGACAGTCCTTGGTTTATTCTGAGCTGTCTGTTCTTTCCCTAGAAAGTTGTTATTTGGGATCCTAATTTTGATTTGGAGGTACATTTTATTTTATTTTTTTTATTTATTTTTATTTTATTTTTATTTTTTGAGACAGAGTCTCACTGTGTTGCCCTGGCTAGAGTGCCGTGGCGTCAGCCTAGCTCACAGCAACCTCAAACTCCTGGGCTCAAGCAATCCTTCTGCCTCAGCCTCCCGAGTAGCTGGGACTACAGGCATGCGCCACCATGCCCGGCTGATTTCTATATATTTTTAGCTGTCCAATTAATTTCTTTCTATTTTTGGTAGAGATGGGGGTCTTCCTCTTGCTCAGGCTGGTCTCGAACTCCTGAGCTCAAACAATCCGCCTGCCTCAGCCTCCCAGAGAGCTAGGATTACAGGCGTGAGCCACCGCGCCCGGCTGGAGGTACATTTTAAATGGTCTTCTCCATTGCCTTTTCCTTCCAAAATGAATCTCCAATGGCTTGTCTGCACATTTGCATGAGAAACTGAGCTGTCCTTTTCATAGCTGAATTAGAGACTGAGTTCCTTATCTCCAAAGAGAGGGGTCATTTTGCGTCTCCCAGCCAAGAGTCTCCCCTAGGTGACCAGGGGCCCAGTGGGAGTGTCGGAGGTGAATTCGCGTGGTGTATAGTGACCCTATAGGAAATCCTGCAACAAATTAGTTAAAAGAAGGCTTGTCCAGGAAACACATATGAGAGCTGATCACTTTGCATTTTAAGACCTCTCAGAGGTGATAGACCCTTAAAGAGAGAAACTTGGACACATAAGAGGGCAGAAACAACTCAACGGTGACACACTGTGGAGTCCTGCTTGTAGTCAGCCCACTTCGATACACTACACTGAACCCTAGGCCACAGTTCGGTTCTTCCTTTTAAAGAAAAATGGGAACCATCCTCTAAAAATGAGGAAAGGTAAGGAGGGAGGCCCACTTGGGCACCACAGCTGGTTTTATGTTTGATAATTACTGTACTTCTACCTGCAAGTATTTGTGTAAACGGGAAGATCTTACTAAGTACTAACCTCGGTCTAAGGTTTCCAAAATGTGGAACTTTTCATATTCCCAAATTGGGTTTCTTGCATGCAAAATTAGAGAAATCAAGCTCTTGAATCAAGGAAAATGAATGAGAGTTATACTTTAGCTGCACCTATTAACAGAATCATCCAAAAGAGGGAATGATAAACTTGCCTTTATCCAGGAAGTTAATAAAAAAATATTTGAGATTGTCTCAGAATTAAAGAAACTAGCAGAAGCCACTTCTGAAACCAGGAAGGTATCAGAAAACTGTCTCTCATTCTGCTACTCCTTAACCCTCTTCTCTCTGAACTTCCCTGTCCAGATGATTTCATTTTTCCTCCTCCTCCTTCCCCTATTCCCTCACCTCAAATCACAAAGGAACTAGAAATATCTAGAGGAGAAAATAAAATAGCAGTTGCTCTTTTTGGAACAAAACCCACTGGGAGAGGGGTCCTAACATCCAGGACCAAGTCAGAGTGAAGGGTCCTGGCATCTGGATTCTCAGACCCAGCTCAAGACCCCCTGGAGTTTGCCAAAGAATTCCGAACAATGCTTACGACCTATGATTCAGGGTTTTTCTGACCTGTATCAGCTGATCAAGCTACTGGTTCCCCAAAACAAAGCTGAAGAATAGTGTAGGCTAGTGGATTGGAAATAGCCTTTAGAAGATTTTGACAAAAATAGATGCAACTCAGAGAGAGAAATACAGGGAGCTTTGCAATTGCCTCTGTGAGACTTGACCACAGATATTCCCTAAGGCTATAGATTGGGCAATGTAAAATACACCCAAATGAAACCATAACTGACTTTTATATCACGTTTGAAAACCATTCAAACAACATTCAGGGATACTTCCTGAAAACTTTGAGCATGGTAGAAGTGACAACTTGCTAAATTCTGGATTTGTGCAAGGCTTAGATGGTGAGTTAGTGACCTTGATAAAGAGATATATAATGTGGCCTGGGCTTCTTTGCCTACCAGCCACCGAGTCACCCTAGCTGACCAACTGTCACAAACAATTATTAAGAAGGAAAGGAAGCAGCTTCTAAGATCATGAGTTTACAACTAAAGCAACTTAGTAACCAAGTTGGAAGGTCACAAAGATTCTGTTCCCCACAGAGATCCCAACAAGCCAAAGAGGAAGCAATTTGCCACTGTCGCAAAAAGAAAAGATTGCAAAAACCGTAGATGGATGCTTGCACAAAGGGGTAGAAAGCTCCAGAGGAAGACACCAAAGGAACTACAAAATCAGAATAAGGATGTTCTGGTGGAATAGTGAGGGTTTTCTGCCTACTTCTAACAAACACTCTAGAGGAAATAGAAATATTCATAAACGGGGATGACAGCAGAGCCCTTGTGGACACTGGTGCTTCACTGTTGGTCCTCAACCTACCTTGATTAAAAACTCTCTTCTTTGGAGTAAAGGAAAAGTTCAAATCGTAAGGGTTTCAAACTCCCCAATTCCAGCTTTTAAGTCAGATCCCCTTCAGTTTCAATCAGGAGAAGTAACAGCGTAGTACGTTTTCCTATAGTAGACAGCACCCCCATACCTTGGCTGGGACAGCACGATGCCCACATCTCATTTTCACAGAAGGGAGAAATGGTTCCCAGCTTGGGAGACACAGAAGACTTACAAAAGCCAACATGTAATGTTATGCTTGCTAAAGCTAACCAAGAATTTGAACAGGGGAAATTAGTGCCTTTCTTATCCAAAGTACCAGATTCTTTATGGGCAAGTTCTTCCATGGATATTGGAGGAATTAAGTCAGCAGTTCCTACAGAGATAACCATCGACAAATTTAACCCCTGCCAAACATTAAGCAATGCCCCTCAAACCTGAAGCCTTACTATTGCAGGCACCAAACCAGTCACTCAGGATTATTTAGACGAGGGACTCATAATTCCATGCACCTGCCTTGCAATACGCCTGTCCTCCCAGTTGTTAATAAAAAGCCAAATGGAAAATGCTGGAGATTCATTCAGGACCCAAGGGCCATAAATAAAATAATAATTCCTAGGCATCCTGTTGTCCCTAACCCACACGTCTTGCTGTCCAATATTTCTGTCACCACCAGCCACTTTGCTGTCATTGACTTATGCAGTGTTTTCTTCAGTATATCTGTAGAGCAGAATGGCCAGTATCTTTTGGCACTCACTGGGGAAGATCACCAGTACACATGGATGGTCTTGCCCCAGAGTTATTCTGAGACTCCTGCTTATTTGTCTCAACTATTAAAGGCAGATTTAGATGCTGTGGCTTTTCCAAATAGATCTTTCTTAATTCAGCATGTGGATGATTTGTCGCTGTGTTCATCCTCCCTGATAGCATGCAGGGAAGACACTATTTATCTGGTACAACAGCTTGCTTGGAGGAACACAAAGTGTCCAGAGATAAATTGCAATGTTGTCTCGCTCGAGTTAAATACTCAGGGCACATGATTTCCCTGAAAGGGCTATTAATAAACCCTAGAGACTCTGTCTCATGGCCTTTCCTGTGCCCCAATCAAAAAGACGATTGAGAGGGTTCTTAGGGTGAACAGGCTATTGTAGAAGTTGGATTCCAAATTACTCATTAATGGTTCAGCCCTTATATAAGAAAGTAAAACAGATTGAACCCAACGCAGTTGGCTGGGAAGAAAGGAAACAACATACAGAGGACTGGAAGTGGGTTCTCACACAGGTGCCTGCTTTAGGCCACCCAAACCACAGCCTTCCCTTTTCCTTTTTGTACGTGAAATAAATGGATATGTTCTAGGAGTATCAACTCAAAACATGGCGACAGTCACAGACCAATTGATTATTTCAGCAGCTAGATCCAGTAATAAGAGGATATTCCTGTATGAAGTTCATGGCAGCTGTAGCCGTTTGGTGTAAGAATGTGGGAGAATTTGTCCTGGGGTCCCCACTAACGACCATGTCCCCCATTCTGTGGCATCTCTCCTCAACTCTCACCACACCCGGCACTGCTCTGACAGCTGCCTCGCCACCTGTGACGTGTCCTGCTTTGTGCCCCTAACAGCGCTTTGAAGCTCAATAACACTCTTAACCCTGCTGCCCTGCTCCTTCTTCCAGGCAAACAACCAGAGGAAGAACACGGCTGCAGTCCCCTACTGATATCCTACTCTCCCCTAGGGCAGGTTTATAGGAAATTTTTGTCAAGAATGTTGAATTAATTTGGTTCCCAGATCGTCCTTATTAAGGGATGATCAGGGACATTACTGGGCAGGGAACCCTGTCACTTCCACAGTAGACAGGACAGAAAGTGCCCAGCTCCAAGGAGTGAAGTCAGCCCCGAAGACTAGATTAATAGAGTTAACCAGAGCTTGCCAACTGGCTGAAGGAAAAGTGGCAAATGTATATACTGATGGCCAATACGCTTTTGGAGTAGCCCGTGATTTCAGCATGCTATGAAAACAGAGGGGATTTCTCACTTCATCTGGGCAACCTATACCAAATGGGCACCAAGTCTCAGAGCTACCAGAAGCAATCCCAATGCCAAAGCAGCTGGCGACCAGAAATACTCCTGGACATTCAAAATGTCACACTGAAGAAGCAACAGGAAATGATCTAGCTGACACTGTGGCAAAGAATGCTCCCTGGAAGAGATGGCCTGTCCTACACGAGAATGCGCCCTCCGTCCTGCCAGTACCCTCGCTAATACTCCTGTACAGTATTAACAGACATCAGACCCTCAAGAGAAACAAACCTGCTGCAGCAAAAGGGAGGTGTATTTGACCCAAGTAGAGAATTGGGGACAACCCCTAAAAAAACCCCATGGTTCCCATAGGTGCCCAATTACCTCTCCTTTGATTTATTCATGAATGACTCATTGGGCCCCTGAGAAAATGATATCATGGGGAAAACTATTTCTGAAAATTATCTCCTACAATAGCCCAAAATATATACTCACAATGGACTATATGTCCAAAACATAACCCTGGCACGCACTTAACGGCTCCTGGGGTCATTTTCCTTTGCCTACAGGGCCATTCGAAGTGTGGCAGTTAGATTTCATCCAGATGCTGTTATCTCAAAATTGTAAGTATGAATCGGTCCTGATTTGTATGTTTTCTCATTTGGCAGAAGCATTTGCTTGTCGAAGGGCTACTGCCTTAACAGTAGGCAAAATATTGTTAGAAAGAAACATTCTGGTCTAGGGAATCCCTTCTGAGCTATGTAGTGATCATGGGACTCATTTACTGAACAAGTTGTTTGGTCCATTTGCCAAATCTGGCCCCTAATACATTTCCATCGTGCCTATTATACCCAATCCTCCAGGTTGACACAATGGACAAATGACACAACAGAAACTCAATTTGCTAAGTTAACAGAAGCTTTTAACCTCCCTTGGCCAAAAGCCTGCCCACTGGTTTTGCTTCATCTTAGATCTACTCCTTCTGGCAAACATTGCTTAGCACCTTATGAAAGAATAACAGGAAGACCTATGAGGCTAGGCAGGCTTATACTAGCCAGGCTTACTCAAGGGGAAATACTGCCTTATTGCCAATGAATTCTTAAAACTTTAACAAATAATACAAAGCTGGTAGCAGAGTCTTTCCGTAGTGGGCTCCCGAGGGGCCAAAGACTTGGTGGGTCACGGATTATACAGCCAGGTGACTTTGTGTGCTGGAAAAGACTCCAGCTAAAAGTCTCCCCACAGCCCTTCTGAGAAGGAACTTTCTAGGTACTTTTTTTTTTTTTTTTGAGACAGGGTCTTGTTCTGTCACCCAGGCTAGAGTGCAGTGGTGTCATCATAGCTCACTGTAACCCTATAGCCTTAAACTCCTGGGCTCAAGTGATCCTCCTGCTTTGGCCTCCCAAAGTGCTAGGATGCTAGCCACCATGCCTGGCCCAGGTACTTTTAACTATTGTACTGCAAAATTAAAGGGAGTTGCCTCTTGGATTAGTATCTCACACCTAAAAGGGGGACCTGACCATGTTCTTGACCATACCTGGACCTCTGAGCCAGTCTCCGACACCTGCCTGCAGTTTCGGAAAACAGCAGAGGCTTGGCCAACATCATTCCAGAGACATTGGACTAGCCGGCCCCCATGAACCCAGAAATAGCTTCCATTCATACTTTCCTCATTATAGAACATATTGCCGAAAACCCTAATTTTTAACTAAGACCCCTGAGGGATTGTTTGGGATCTATGGAATCCTCCTTGGTATATTTTTATAAATGGGTATGGTTATAAATTTCTTTTTTAAAATCAGAAAAATGTTTTACTTGCTCACTTTCATTTCCATAATCTCTTCTATTTGCCTACCCAACATTCCTTTTTTCTTCAAACCTGAAAATTTCTCCTGGTTCCCTGTAAACCTCACTAATTTTTCTGTAGGTATAGCCACATTATTTGCTATGACACAGATCAGGATGAAACGAAGGCTACTGAAATGAACCTAAACATTCCCTGAGGTGTCCCCTTTTCAGGGTACCTCTATTATAAGACTCTCACCAAATGTGATGTTCTGCAGGAATATTTACCTAACAATACCTTGGGTTGACATCAAGGGGGTCTAATGAGTTAAAACATTGCATAACAATAGATACTGGTGCTGATAAGCTTAGACAATTGCCCGGATATGAGGGAAGAAACCTAGGGTCCCCCATGTAAACTGCCGCAGCACAACCTGCCCAAATGCCCCCTAGCCCTGTGCCCCTCCCTGGATGCCCTTGTCCAGCACTGACCACACTGACACTACCCTTAAGGAACTACATGTGGGGGTCAGTTGGTGGCCAGAAGTCGCTGACAGCATGAACTCCACACTTCTAAGACAAGGGCGCCTCTGGGAAGCCTTATGGAATACCGGGACAAGGGCACACTTAGGCATAACCTCCACTCACTTGACAATCGCTTGAGACACCCACCAGTTCAGGGTTGACTCCATTTATCCAAATTGTACTGATGCCATTAGTGTACAATGACAACAGTATTCCTGGTGGATACACCAAAATTGGCCACGAAAAAGACTAAAACCCAACCTCATTAGAGGAATTGAAACTGGGCTAGGTATATTGGGACCAGCTGAATTCATGGCTAGTGAAGAGAGGTATTCCTTAGAGAAAAATTCCCTTTCAGAAATAGGCCACATAGAGGGAATGCTATTCCAAGAAGAAGGAAAGGGATGGGAGGCTTCCTTAAAAGATGATGCAGCACTCATCAAATAAATAAAAGAAACCAGACAAGCCATAAAAACAAACTCCCAAACCCAAAGGTGGGAACGGCCAGGTTCTCTAACCCAACAAGGGCTCATGTCCAAGTTATTACAAATGGAATCTGAGGTAGCTATGAAGCCCATCTAAACACCTATGGAAGATATATAGTTCCCCCAAATTTGTGGATATTTTCAGATGGTAAATGTGACTTCAGACAGTGTAGTCTTAAAACCCAGGCACCAAAGTTGAATGAGGCTCAAAAGTATTCTGTAGCTCTACTAGCAGGCATTGGGATCGTTGTAAATAACACAAGGCTACTCCCCATGGAAAGGCAATGGGCTATTGCAGCTAATGAAAACACACGCATCCTATTTCCCGCTCAGACCGTGAAAACAGAAAACGAGAATGGTTATGGCCTCAAACTACTTGGAACCCTGAATTCTTCCAAATTTGTCCTTTAACATCCACTCCCAGGGGACATAACATTTGGTACATGGAAAAGGGCTGTTTTTATTGAAAGGAATAACAAAATGACAATGTAAACTTAGATAATTTCTCCTGTAGCAAAACCTTTTTTTCTCTTTCAAATACCAGTATATGGTGCAACACAAAGGCAGTGGGAAAAAAATAGGTCTATCAGCTGTAAACAAGTCCTATGATGATTTAGACATTGAGGACCAGATGTTTCTTGAATTTGATTTATATCAAATGGATGTTATACCTATGGAGACCAATTGATCAGAAGAAAAATTAAATTTATTAGATTCTGATTTGGAGCCAGTCATACAATTCTCAAATGAAATTTATCATAAGGTTCAAATGACCATTGATAAAGAAGATAAACACATTGTAAGTCTGATTAAAGAACATGACGATGGGCCAGGCGCGGTGGCTCATGCCTGTAATCCTAGCTCTCTGGGAGGCCGAGGCGGGCGGATTGTTTGAGCTCAGGAGTTCGAAACCAGCCTGAGCAAGAGC